>NW_010231504.1:115333-136521 GCF_000690775.1 Eurypyga helias | reverse complement strand
CCCTACACATAAATATATTTGCCATTTACAAAAAGGCTAGGTTAGAAAAAGGAGTGCAAGTGTCCCAGGTTGCATTTGTCAAGCCCAAAGTTTTCAAGGCTTTGAAAATATGTGGCCAGAAGGCAACACAACAATCAGCCACAGTGCCTTCCTGCAAAACACCAACCCTAGGATTTCACTCCATGATTTTTGTAGGAAATACAGTAACTTGTGCTAGAAGTAGAGTTTGAGACATTGCAGTGAGTAATTGCACTCTTAAATATTTATGTTGGCCATGAAATGAAGCTACAAATCAAAGAACCTTTTGCATTAGTGATTGCAAAGAGCCTTAATACTACTTTTTCTTCCTTCTCTTTTTGCAACGTATCACCTTTATGACATTTAGTACTGACCAGATCAAAAAGTAAAACAGCAAAGAGCACCAAGTGTGCCAGACAACATGGTAAACTTTTTTTTTTTTTGAAACATGTACAACCTTTTTCTACCTCTTCTTCTTTAATGTACATATCTAAAAGAAAAAAACCATAATGAGAAATAGTTTGCCATTTTTCTTCTCATTTAAAAATTGCTCTGTCTCCAAGATATTTTGGAGAGAAATTAATTTTCCTGCACATTTTCTCTCACAGAAAAATAAAATCTTTCCAATTCATGAATTCCACAGATGTTAAACTCTGAGTGCTAATATTGTTCATTGTAAAATTACAGACTGCTTTTAATTCTTAATGTGATTTAACAATCTTGACCTAAGCATGTCCCTTTATGTGAAAGACATGAGCATTGAACTGATTTAGATTTAAAAAATCTCCTGTTGCACTTTTCTGATGTGTCTATGGGTGGGGTTTTTTTTTAATTTTTATTTTTATTTAACTATAGAAATAACAAATAAATTTAAACAAACAAATAGAAATAACAAAAATAAAATAGAAATTTACACACTGATTCAGGTCAGGCAGGTTTGCCTCAGAGAAAACTGGATTCCCATGATTACAAGTAGATTTCAAGACTGAATTCTGTGGAACTGGAATCTTTGGTGGTAGGACCCACACTTCAATAACTTTTATTCCCTTATAAATTGCTACAATTGATTAAAGTATATTTCAGGCTTCCCAAGTATTTTTAATAAAAGGTCCTTTGTTTTCATGAAAAGTTCTTTATGGGAATGCCAGGTCTCAAATTATACCTCAATCAGCTGGATCACACAGTTTTTTTAACATTTTTTTTGGGCCCAGGTCTATGAAGTCCTCAGCATTTATCTGCAATTCACCCTAAGGCTTAATTAACCATGTGCTGGGGGCAACGAAAGATTGAGCAGTCAAACCTATATTGCTGGTACAGCAGTGAGGCAGAAGGCAAGGTTCATACCCCAAGCGGTGAAAACATATTTCAGGAACTTACAGGGCTATTTTGGGCAAAAGGTTGAGGAAATTCTATGATACCAGCCTATTTTACAAAATCCGATTAGATCATGCAACCTTTTTGGCTTCTAATAGCAAACCTGCGGAACGGGATCTCAATTACCTTCAGATGCACATGAGTAACTCATTGGTCCCAGTAAGTACTAAGCCTGAGCCTGTGCTTTCGATGGTTTATGAATATACAACCAGACTAAGATGCTGGCAGATTTACATGCTGGATGCAATCCTACTTTTCCATAGAAGGTGAAGATGGGCATGTCTTATCTTGGAAACAGCAGCTATTCTGCAAGCACAGGAACAGCTTTTCCCAAGATGCATTCTGGATAACAGGAGGAAACCTCAGATCCACAACACCCCTGGTTTTCCATCATGAGACATGCATTCATTGGAACTTATAAATCAATGTCATGACAGCTATGCTTTGCCTGAATGATGAAAGAGGATTGATATCTCTAAATTACATGCTAAAGTGAAATTGCTATAGGCTTTTCTTGAGGTTTTGATATATTTCTGAATTGAGATCTTAAAGACACTTGGCAACGACAGGAAAAAAAATACAGAGACACTTAAAATGCTTTGAGTTTTTTATCATTACAGCTCAGGAGACTCTAAGTTTTACCTTTGTTATTATTTAAATATTCACAAAATTTTAATACAATATTTATTATTGAACAAAATATTGCAAGAACTTAATAATGAAACTCTGACGAAAATTACACTGCATGGTTGGAAGGAGGTCAATTGTTGTTTTACACCAACTCTGGCTCATTTTCCCCCAGATTTCTGCAAAGGTCTGCTGGCATGACACAGGGGGATTGTAAGTCTGAAGAAATCGGATAAGAAAAAAGAGTAGCAATTACTACGGTAAAACTCTGAAGTGGGAAGCACTTATTTGTGCTGGATTCCAAGACTATGTCAAGACTTCTAAATCAAACAGGTACAGGCAGTATTCCTGGCCTGGGGGCCAAGTGGCCCAGTCTGGCTACCTCCACAGTACTTGGCCTTGGTCCTTTCCACCACCCCACCTTTATCCTTTACATTGTGCAATGATGGCCCTAAGGTGCGGTTACAATTTTGGTGCATTTTTTCACGTCGGTATGCCTGAAATAGCGTGCAGCTCCACCACGATGGTATTTTCATCACATGAGTCCGACGCATGTGTTGCAAGAGGTCAGAGATGTCGGGAGGCGCAATGCCTGATGGGCCTTGGAGATCTGTCCTGGCAAAAGGCATCTAAACTTGTTTCAGACTTAATCTATATTCCCTATCGGACACAGTTTCTGCTGAATGCTTTCTGCTCTATGCTCTAGGCATCGCCTTCCACAGCGCCACTTGGCAAAGGTCAAAACCACCAAGGAACATACTCAGGAATAGGCAGCACAGATTCTCAGCAGTCAGTGCTCAAATGCCTCCCTGGCCCAATTTTATTTAGCAATGGAGATGCGGCCCAAATGATTAAAGGAGCTTTACCACACCCACAAGACCTACTGGTGGTGATAAAGGTCGAAATACCATTTATAGAATGCAAGCTTGGCTTTCTCTGCTGTTTTGTTACTATTATGGCCCACCACCAAGGAAGACACAACCAGTTCTGTGTGAGGGAGGCCATGTGCTCTGGAATGAGGGGAAGGAAAGGGGCCACCCAGCCAAGACACATTCCTGGAGTTGCCCCTGCCCTGCTCTGTGACTACCTGGCACGGCTTCTGCTGCAATTCCTCCACCTGTAAATGCAGGTGATGAACCTTTCTAAAGAGATCAGAAAAGGGGTTGGGATTGTGTTACAATGTAAAGAATAACATGATAAAGAAGGAAGTTCTAGCAGTTTTAACATTAAAATGTTATTTGTTATTAGGGATGGCATTAAAACAGATGGTAATTTGCTTTCCACAAGTGCTGTAATTAGCCGTTTCTTGGATTTTGTATTCATGCATGGCGTAGTCTTTCAACTCTGGAGGAAGAGAGAGAGAATATGCACTTTCCATTGATCCTATGTTTTATATGCATATATCTATCTTGTAAGGTTCAAACTTTTTCTTTTTTGAACCCTTGGTGAGCTCGTATTGCCTCACCTAAAAAGCCTTTTTTTTCTTCTTCTTCTTTCTGTTCTACCTCTTCAGTGTGAAAATGACTGCTTAGTCACCAATTATTGTTCAAATATTAAGAGGAAAGTTTGAGAGCTCAGGTGGGAAAACAGACCAATGGTCTATCCTCAGGGTTGATTCTGACTGTGCAACTTAAAACATGTCATACTGGTTAAACTGTTTGAAAGGTGTTTAAACTCGTGGTTCCAGTCAAAAACAGTAGCTTCAAAATAAATTCCTTCAAAACTTAGGACTTTCACCCAACTAAACTTAGATCCCAAATCCAGATAGGAGTTCTAAAATAAGTCTTAATTTTTTTTTTTCCACATTAACTGAGGTTAGTACTAGCTATGCCACTCTAAACAAAGGAAGAATTTCACATAAAATTTCTGTATGTTGTGGTTAAATCCACAGTTATTCCATAAAATTAAGGGTAATTCCTCACAATAAATAACACCTATAAGGAAACAGAAAGACAGAAGCTTCTTAAAAGAAGTCAGAGGTGAGTTATACTTAGTGCTGCCAAAGTACAATGTTCAAGTCCTTTATTCCATTTATAATATAGCTTTTGAACTTAAAAATAAATAACAAAAAAGAACTGCTATATTGAAAAAAAATATAGCTCCTAAACCAGATGTGATATGATTCTACTATGATCAGAAAATAGTCTGAAAAAAAGTGGTTAAAAATACATCTTTGGCTACTACTGTGCATTTTCATTTAGGAATCTCTTTTACTCCAACCTCCTTTAAAAGTTTGGCCAGTCTGTTTTCTTTGAAGAAGCGTTGGAGAAGATTTAGCAGTTCTATCACCTCTAAAATGAAGAGACCTGTAAAGAGGTAGACGACCTTTTTCTCCTTAATGTGGAATGGGTAGCACATCCTCCCTACCTTCATCTTTGTCTGTGTGGAATGGTTTGACCTTCAAATTTCCTGGGACTGCAAATGCTGGACTTCCTGAGCTTCTCCCACAGAAGAAGGAAAGTCCATGGAGGCATCACAAATATTGTAAAACGCTCTGGGAACTTTCACTACAAGACAGCCTGTTAGGGGGATGCAGACACACCACTCCAATTCTGATCACTGAGTGGGCAGAAAAAAGACCTGAGGATGTGTGGAGTGACAACAAGGCGCTGCAGGCAGAGTTGCTCCCTCTTCCTACCTCAATGATCTGTTGTTCCTAGGAGAAGCCTTCTGACGACCCTGCAAGCTGGACCACGAGCCAGACTGCTCCCTTTGGGCAGTGGCAGCACTGTGTTTGGTAAGGGTTTTTGGGACCACAAACCTGCCTGACCTTGGGTTGCCCCTTGGTGCAGTTTGGGCATACCCTGCCAAGTTGCAGGGTGCTGGGGGCATGCATACACATGGCAACTGGTAAGATATGCCATGCTTTGACCTGTTCGCCCTCCCAGGCTGCCCTGGCTGATGAGGTGCTGTTGAGGTGAGCCTCACATTGTTGCCTTCTTCCCAGCTACCTCCTGGTGGAACAGCCCCTCCCTCCAGCAGGATTATCCATAATGATCAGGGGCTGTCTTCAAAGAAATTGTTGCTGTAGCTCTTTTCCACCATCCAAGCAACTCAACAGATAATGTCTGACTCATAACTTACCCAACCCATTTATTTTGCTTTTAAGTGGTGTAACCAGCTCAAAGAGTATTATAACTGATCTGTCTCACAGGTCAATGGTGAGACAATTTATTAGGGCTGTATTTTCAAAATATAAAACTTTTGTATTTTATTTAAAAGATCGACAGAAAGCCTCCTAGCAGTTCAGACTTTATGCCTTTCAGGCCTGTGAATTGGTCATTCATAACAGAAGGATCAGAGAACAAGTAGAAACACTAGATTTAATTTCTACCTCTGGTTATTTTATACACCTTTAACTGCTCCCTTTTTAAAACTTGAGAGATCATCTTTTCACTATCACTTCTCATGTGGAAGATAAGCCAGGTGGCAGAACATTTTGGCAGGATCAGGCCTACGTACACAAGTCCTGCAGGAGAGATGTGGCAGAACCCGTTCCAACAATACAGTGGGAAATTTTTGAAACTGTTGAACTGAACCAGAAGAAAAAACACAATCTCATCTCATTTCATAACTGTGTGTCACAGGACAGCTGTTCCAAAATCTGTTGCTTTTTAACATTCCGTTTTATTCCAGAATAACATCCATATTTTATTAAACTCTTATTTGAATCTTCATCGTCTTAAGGTACACAGTACATCCCAAAATATTCCCTTGTTGACAGGCTGCTTACTTAGGGCATTTTGATACCGACAGTATGCCTTCTGTGACATGTTTTTAATCCCTATGCAAAAGGGTGCTAAAGTGTGCTATTATTAAGTCTTCCCACTCTGGTAGATGAATAGACCTTTGAAAATTAACAGAGAATTCATGTCCATAAGTCTGACTTTCTATAACCACATTTAAAACAACAATGTTGGTTCCATTAATATCTGTATAAATTTCTGCATGTTTCTCCATGTGACTAAAATTCTGATCAAAAGAACCAAGCCTTTAATATGTGCAGTCACTAACATTCATTAGTAGACAAGGCCATTATTTTAGGCACTTTAAAAAATTATATATTTCAGGGAATGATGAAGAATTACATGCAGAAGAACATGCTGCTTTTCATGTTTCCTTAATTTCAGAGTTTTACTAGAGTTCCTGGTTCTGCGTGTTACTAAATTTACAATAGTGATAGTAATAATAAAATCTTTTAAAACTCCCTAGATACATCTCATATGGAGGAAACTTTTTTTTTTTTTAAACCGGTAAACATCTGAATGTAAACTGGTTTTTTTAAGAAAGCACTTCAAAAGAAAAAAAACATATGTTGTGGCTGGCCTTTTTTATCCTGTTAATGAAGAAACTAATTCATTGTTTGGACAGACCATTGAGTAAGAAGTAGCTGATTTTTTGGGGGGAGATCAAGTGCTTAATACAACACATGATTTGTATCAGCTTTGATTTGTAGGAAACGTATAGCGAATCCAAAATAATTTCAAACTATGTATATTAGAAAACTTATGGAGACTGTCAAAAGAGATTTATTTATTTATTAAGAATACATAGCTACTGCTGCTCTCAAACACCACATGAGATTTTGCTACTTCAAGCACACAAAATGCTGAAAGTAAATATGTTCTTTATAGAAGACAGCATGTAATAAATGCTGTAAAGACATGGAGACTATGCCACTTGGGAAGAAATTGAGTACAGAGGTTGAAGTTTTATTGTTACTTTGCACAGAACTATGTTTTACTTAAGACAAAGATCAGCTGTGTAGTAAGGCAGAAATAAACAAAAGCAACTAATTGAATATATACACTAATGGCTTTCATAAATGAGAAAAGACAGAGGGCAAGGTTCAGCAAAGAGCACTGGTGCCAGACAGTGAGATACACGGCGCTTGTGGAAATGGTATCATACCTGGGGAAGGGTTATGCACCTCTGCCAGTTTTTACTTCAATGAGATGGCTAGGACTGGCCTTGGCTAAAAGCCAGAGTGACCCTCAAATGCCCCCTTGGAAACCTCCCCTAGCCCTGCCAGGGGTACATACCTCTAGGACTCTTTGGGTTCGCCTTCCCCACTTGGGGATGAGGCGGAACTGGTGCCTCTCTTCCTCAGCCTAGGGTTAGGTGGAGGTCTCAGCTATGTCTCCAGGCTGGAAATGGTATTTTTTACCTCCCATTCGGCCTCAAGCGGTTTTGGGTGGGGGCTCAGCACCCTCAAACAGTTCCTCCCCGACCCCTCCTGCCAGCAAGCACCACCAGGACTCATGGGGACCGGGAGACATGGAAAGGTAACCTAGCTTGGTAGGCTAGCAACCAAGATAGCAGTAGTGAGGGCAGAGAGGAAAACTGAGGTCCTTTCAAAGTGACAAATGAGCAATGGTTTGTAACATTTTTGTTTTTAAAAAAATTATCAATCCAAATCCCCAAACCCTAGAGAGATAAAATCAACCCATTCCTCAGAATGGCTACTTTTTTCCCCAGTATATTTAACAAGTCTCAGGGGGAAAAAAAAAGAAAAAAAGTAGTGCAGAACACAGTGATAATTAAGTTCCTCAGAAGTAGCGTAACAAACCTTGAAGATTTTTTTTTGGAACTTAAGAATTACTTCTAAGTTATAAAAGCAGCATAAGCGATGACGGGAAACTAATGCACACTCAAAATCTTCTATTTTGGATAGCTGAGTATCAGGAGACAGAGATGACAGAAAACAATTGAAACAATATCTTTTTTTAAACAATCATCTTTTGGGGGGGCCATAAGGGGTTATCCTCCAAAGCAACAGTGCTGCTTATAATTTCTAAAGCAAAGAAACTGCTTCCAGATCAGCAGCAAATCAGTAATCAAGTGCTCCAAGACAGGTATCAAACACAGTTCCCAAAAATGACATTTGTATCATGAAACCAATAAATCAATGAGTTCAAAACCACATTTGGTATCCACTTACAGGAAGTCACTGAGAAAGTCAAAGATGTGCACAAACTTTATTCCCCCTGTAAGAATTTGGGAAGGCTGGTGCCCTCTTTCATAATTGGAAGAGAAGTGTTCCCAAACAACAGTATCCACCAGAAAGCATGGAATTTCCCAGGCAGAGTTGCTACCAACCAGACTAACTGACCTGTGCTGCAGATGGAAATTTGAATCAGCTTTCCAGAATATCTGTTTATAGAAGAGCTGGGAAATTACTCTAATTGACACGTGGCAAGATTAAAGCTCAAACTTAAAAAAAACTACCAACCAGCCCCAGAAGCACTGAGGAAACTAACAGCAAAAACCTAGTGCACAGAGCGTAAAAGCAGTAATTTCAGATAGAGAAGACTGACAAATGCGAGTTACTACAGTTAGATTCACCACCAGTAGTCAATATTGACGTGTCACAGCTCTTTCCACATGACAGCATTGTGTATTTGGCTAAAGCTATAATTGTTCTCAGATGAGAAAATCTAAAGTGAGGATGAATGAGGCTATGAAGCCTGCAGAATGCTTTCAAGAGATGCCAAATAGATCAATGTCACAAAAAGAGATTGATTTAGACAACAAGATTAACA
Source organism: Eurypyga helias (assembly GCF_000690775.1). Classification (NCBI taxonomy): domain Eukaryota; kingdom Metazoa; phylum Chordata; class Aves; order Eurypygiformes; family Eurypygidae; genus Eurypyga; species Eurypyga helias. Next base: position 127,960 of record NW_010231504.1, on the reverse strand, counting down.
CCCAGAACTATGAAGCACTATATCTCATATCCAAATAAAGAAATGGAAGATTTAGTAAAACAAATAGCTGGAGAAATCGGCACTTACTCACCAAGCTAATGTATACAAGCAAAGATAATTGATATGAGCAAAGTTTTATATCAAGATTCAATTTACCAATTAAGGAAATGAAGCACAGACCCCCACTGTCAAATGAGGACGCCTTCTCTCATTGCTTTTGTTTGGCTTTGCCATCAGTGTCACTGTAAAGAGAAAGTGCAGATGAATGCGACAGAAGTATCATATGATGTGGCAATATTACACCAGGAGACTCAGAAATAGTGCGCGTAATAATACTTCATGCGCGTGACAACTTGATGTATGTGCAAGTACAAAGATTTTGGCCAGGGTTGCAAAAAAGAAACAAACATGGTTTTGGACATGAGCTGCTATAATCTCCACAGATCCCACCCCAAAAGCACCTAAGAGCAGCCTTGGTAGATCTCAACTCCAATCTATGCTTGAAGTCTGAGGGGGTGAATCTTGAAACACAGAAGGTACCTTGAAATACGGAAGGAATTTTGACATCGCAAAAGGTAACAACTGCTTTTACCACAGTAAGGTAGATTTGTCCATCAAAAGTCTGTTTCTTAAGAACTAAATTACAGATTTTCAACTTGATTATTGTTTCCATGTTGATATATGAATGTGTAGGCTGGAAATGCATCAGAAGTAAAAACAGGTGTCTGCATGCTTCTGACAGCAAGTAGTTATGCATTTAATGGAACAAACCTGAAAAGTGTCAGGATGAATCCGATAGCTTTGAAACCAAAAGTTATCCAGAAAAGTAAGAGAGGAGTTCTAGGATACACGTTAAGAATAGAGCATCTGCTGGGAGAGGGATATATAGGGGAGCGGGGCCAAAAAAATCCCCACTACTCAGCACAAGAAAAATGCATGGGCCTTCATAAGACAGGATGAGCAGAGAGCAGCCACAAAGCGGTGGGAACAGCAGGCGTCTTGCTCATGCCTGTACCAAATCTGATAGGAATGGTTCACCTGTGATGTAGACCGGGCTAAAATCTGACTATACTGAACTGCAGTAATTCACAACCCCACTGCTGGCAGATTTGTTCCTAAAAGTAAGGAGAGAATAAAAGGGGGATGATGGGGCTGCAGCTGTAAGATGGCCCTTATGACTTTACTGGCCAGTGTTGCTCATTCCTTCCTCTATGTTGACTCACAGCCAGGACTAAACCTAAGCACCAATATCTCTATCCACCAAAAATAGCATCTCTCACCTTTGTATATCCCTTTTCTGCAGATCCTGCCATTGTTATTTTGACCTGTGCCACGCATATTCAAACCCAAAAGCAGGCAGTGGGAAAGCTCATCTTCGCCCCTTTCCTCAGAAGGAATGAGAAGGCATGTGAATGAGTAATAAGCCAAACAGCTGTATCACTCGTTAACCATAGTGTTAGTTAGCAGTAACCCTTCCCAGTGCACCAGGTCACTTGCATGCAAATCATCACTGGTTAAGGAGAGGACATTTCCAAGGAAAAAATCATGGACACAATCTGGCCATGCTTGGCAGCTATTCTCGCAGGACTTCTGTTACGAAGCAGGAAGGAAGAGGGTGTTCATTTGCAATCCCCTTTGGAAAAGCAGCTCCAGCTCTACTTCCTCAAGTCTTAATAAAAGGAGCAAACTCTCACTGCCTCACAGAAAGCATTCCCAGGCTGTGCTTCTCTGCACACTGACCACTGCTGCCCAGGAGCATTCTACATTTGTGACTCTTGACCTTATCTTCATTCTAACCATCTATCATAAAACAGCAGTGTGATTACATGAAACGTAATCTGGAGTTCCTCACAGCAACACACATGGCAAACCTGTTCTACTCTACCCATTTGGAAGGGCCTGATGGCATCAGATGGAGCAATTAGAGGTTTTAGCTAATCTCTAAATTACGCCTAGAGATTGGATTTTTGTTTGAGTGACTACTCCCTCATTTACATCAAGGTGCAGGACAACTAAGAGCAAATGAGACGGTAAAACATACTAACAGTTCAGCTCAACGCTATGAGAAAAGCTTGACAATATGGTTGCAAAAGAATAATCTGCCATAATTTATTTGCCTTTCAATGATCAACAGCCTTGCTATGGTCTGAAAACAAAGACAACCAAGACAAAAATCAAGGCACTGACTGTGCATCAGTTTGAAAGGAAACCCACCCACGTCCCCCTCCGTGTACCAGAGAAAAAGTCTATCTCCACAGGCACTGTGTAGATTCCTGTGCATGTTCTTCACATGTTAAAGTGGGATTATCACTTCCACACTTGCATGTTGAGGGACCAAGTAAATCCCTCCACTACCTTATTTTTACTGGGACTGACCTCCAAACAGAACAGGAAATCTCCCTGTAAGCAAATTCCCATAACCAGTCCCCTTGCTGTTTAGTCTGCATTGGATTAGGCAGTGACTTGCTTGCTTCTTTGATTGGCAACTCTAGTACTATGAAAACAAATGTGCAGAGCAAGTCTCACCAGAAAAGCCTCCCAATCTGCAGGCCCTTTCAGCTTTATTTGGACTGAAACTTGATGATAGCTCCACTAGACAGGAAACACTCACCCCTCCTTTCGAATATGGCACTACCAAGAGAACACATTTTCTCACAGATTGAGTAGTGGAGCGGGGAGGAGGGGAGAGAACAGGAGCACCAGAGACCTTCTATAATACGTGTCTCCAACTCAAACCATTGCTGACAACACTATTTATTCTGAAGTTAATTCTTTGATAAACAACATGGTTTATACAATGCGTGAAATTTGGTGAGATATGGAAAACTCAAGTCACCCCAGACATCTAAAGCTCACCACCCTGGGGAATCTGGGAGGAGTAGACACTTGAGCAGTGAAGCATTTTGCTTGTTTTCTCACTGGATATAACACACTTCTTGTTAAGAACCGTTTGCAATATTGTAGCACCAGGAAGCCCCCCACCCCCTCAGTGTGGGTAGGGCTCTGCCTTTACAGGCACTGTAGGAATTACGCAGATGGGCAGAAGAGGCTGTAGAGCACCCACCGATAGAAAATCTCAAGGTAAGGGTACATGAGACAGAAAAGGAGTTAGGCACATATCCTGCTATTCAGGAGCACATCAGTTAAGATGTGATATTTATGCGAGCGGACCACAGACTGAAACATTATAAAAGCGAAATACAGTTCTTTTTTGAGGCTAAATCAGATATGTCACTTAGTTAAACTAGCATTAAATGAAGGAGCCACCACAGCAAGTGCAAGGTGCAAGTCCTACCTTCCTTTCATCCTGTGCCTTTGGCACTGCTGGCTAAAACCTCTTCGGCTACACCAGCCCTGGTTTCTTGCCTGAACATCACCTTGGCTACAAACTTGATATTGGGCTAACTGTTGGAAAGATGCGGATTCGCCTCCTACTGCTACCAGTACAACCATGGTCAAATAGTACATCCAAGAACTGGAAACTATACAGGCAGATTTCATCCAAGTCTGTGCACAATTCATCCAAGCCTGGATGGCCACAGACAATATTCCTAAACTGTTTTGTCACTGAGATAAAAGATGGATCAGTAACAGAATTGAAATTGTGCAGTCACCTACCTGTGGGCGACAACATGCCTCCAAAGAGTCCTGGCACTTCGAGAAAAGAGGATCTCAACTCCATGTCTGAGTCAGCAAGGCACTGGGGCTCAGTCCGGCCATGCTAAATACTTGTGCCCCCCAATACCTGACCAGGCTAGACAAGGTCCAGACTGAAGTCTTCTACCTAAAAGCCCAACAGGAAGACCACAAACAAAACTTCTGTGAGGTTCTCTGGCTTTTTTGAACTAGAGAAGGTGGAGGTGGCCACTTACTGCCAAGCCATAGGGTGTTAAATGCAGGAAGCACCTGGAGGCCCATGGGCTCTTCTCCCTCCCAGCCTTAGCTTTATCTCACTTTCCTTTTGCCGTGTTTCCTACCTGCTACAGTATGTTGTTGATCTCCAAGATTTCATCTAGCAGACTGTAAAGCAAGAAGGGGGAAATGCTTCCATCTCATTCACATGATTTGTTTCACTCTGAAGCACAGTTGACACACCTGTGTTTATTCAAGTCACCTGAAGGTGGTTAAAAAGATAGTAGAAAAAATAATGTGTGTTGCTGAAAGAAATCACCCTCCCTCTTCCCATTGCTGGCAACACAGTAGCTGCCTCACATTGGCCTGTCCCTTCCTTTGGTGTAGGATATCCATGTTAGCCCCTTCCCGTGAACATTAGCTCCTGTGTAAGATGCCCGCAGGCTGATTTTGCAGGTCAGATGCTGAACTGCTGCTGTCAGAAGGAAAGAAAAAAACAGATTTCTTGTTTGTTTTTTTTTTTTCTGAAGTCTGAAGAAAGCCTTTGCTGGAGCTGGCAACAACAGCTGATCACCACCAGCGGGGCTCCTTGTGCAACTTTCTCCCAGCCAGCTCTGGGACGACTGGATCCCTTCACAGGATGACATAGCTCACTAATAGCAGAAAGCTATACCTGCTGAGAGAAGGGAAAACAAAACAAAACAAAAACCAACAAAAAAAGAGTCTTTCTTGCATTTAGAGGAAGATGAATTGCCTTAACAGAGGCCAGCGGTGCCAGAACTGCCACAAGACAGGGCAAGGCTCATGATTGTGGAGTGAGGGAGCCCTTTTTTGGCAGTGGGGAGGGATTGTGTTGTTTCAGCTCCCCCTGGAAGCGCATCCCGAGCCTCCTGCCAAATACCTGGATAGCCAGACTGAAGGCAGGTGAGGCTGCAGTGCTCCCAGGCCCTCTCTGCTGAAGCTAGCACTGTGCCTGGCTTCCCAGGGTGCTCCCCAGGGCCGGCAAAGAGCACAGCTGACCAGCCAGCCCTGCACAGGGATGCTCGCCAGCTGGGGCAGAGCTCCAAGGATGTCCCCTCGCCCAGCTGAGAGAGGCGCTTCTACACCCGCCAACAGAACATCAGTCTTGGCTGGGGAGCCCTAATGATGCCCTAGGCTAGATTACCATCCTTGCCTTCTGCTTGGAGCACAGTAGCGAGGTGGGGTGGCCCCTCTCGGGCAGAGGGAGGACCCGAAGTGGGGTGTCCTGCTACCATGGTGGGGTTAGACTGAGATGAAACTACTATTTCCACTATCTGCTCGCTTTTTTTGAGTTCAGGGGATATTCAGGCGTTCTCAAAGGGCATTTGTCAGAGCTCTGATTCATGGATGTCATCAGGGGTTAAACATCAGCTGGATGCCTACTTACTGAGCTCAGGAAGGTAAGAAGAAAGAAAAAACAGAGGCAGTCCCAGGCATGCCCAGGAGCAGACCTTTGGGCACCTCAGGAATTTTACTGGCAGGAACGGAGGCACTTGCAGACTTCAGACGCCTCCAGGTTAGGCAGTAGCTGTACAGGGGTTTTGAGGATCTAAATATTGGCCACAAATGCCTACAGAGGCAGTTAGGCAGAGCTTACATGCCTAAACCTTTTTTGTGGCTCTAGCCCTAAACTAATATTATGGAAAATACCAGCAATTATTAGGGACTTCTTATCAGATTGGATATATATTCCCTTTGCATAACTTTACCATGGCCTCATTCATGTGGTGCTTAGAGAGGATGAATACCTGTTCTGCATGCGTAATTATGCCAAAGGCTCATGTGAGGGAGGTAGTTTATGACCGCTGAGTAAGGCCTGCTATGTTTACCTATACAGCTTCATCATTTAAACTAAAAATTGGTCTTAACGCTAAATCTCCCTTGCTGCTTCGTTTGCGTGATTGCAGACAGATCCCAGAATATGCAGTTGCACTGAGATGATTGATGCCAAGATGCTGCACTAGAAAAGGAAAGATTCTTTGCAGTGTTATCACGTCCATGAGCATAAGCAAAGGCATGTCACGTGATTAAATGTAAATAGAGCATTTCTTAGAAAAGCCATTTATTTGCCTCCGTGATTTATTATTCAGTGACATGTAGGCTATTTTTTCTTTGTTACTGGCACTCATGTTCACAGTAACAAGGTACTTGACTTGAAGGTATTTGGCCAACCTTTCCAAAGTGCTATGTAAGCAGTAATCAGAGCGCGCTGGGTTCGTGAGTCAACAAATTGCTCTCCCATGCTGATCAAACAGTCTTGGCATCTCTATAAAAAAAATACAAAACCAGATTTTGGACTAGCCTACCCAGTTCTCTCTCTCTCAAATTTATTTATTGTATTTGCATTTGGCAGAGTCCAGGCTTAAAATAACCAAAGGTGCCGGTTGTTTTATTAGTAATATTTTACATGTGATTTTCATTTACATTTAGAAGGATAAATAAGATAGCCAGTTAGCCTCCACAGTTTTTGTTGCCATAAATTGGATTTCATTTGCCAGGGACAGATGCTTCTTTCCTTTTACATCATATCTCCAAATTTGAAGTGGAAAGCAGTCTAATGCTTGGGTCAAAGCTAGTCAGGTCTGTAGAGCTGAGGTTTATTGTGGAAAGCTTTCATACCAACCCATACAGTGCTGTTACTATTAAAGTAACAATCAGATAGACTGCACAAGCTGCAGGCTTTAACAGGAGGAGGAACTCAAATCTAAGTGGGATTTGTACTCAATTTTTATCATCTATGTCCATCAAATCCAGGCCCTGAATGTGAAATGTATATTCCCATGCTTATTTTTGCAACTTCACTGTGTAAATGAATGACTTAAAATGAAATATATGTATTTGTATATCATCTCACTGCTACTGTGTGCAGAGTGAGTAGGGCTGCATGAATAATTGCATTTATTTTCAGCGTGACTGCTGAATTAGAAATATTTTGGAAGCTGGGATTACACTGAGGCAACTCCCTCCCCCACCCCACCCCCTTTTTTTTTTTTAACATGAGATGAAAAAATGAGAAAACATCATTTTGTATTTGAAAGCTCCTTCTGACTCCCAAAATGAAACACTTCATTTTTGGACACATGTGGTAAAAGCAAAGGAAATGAAAAGGCTAGATGTCACAAAGCAAGAGGTGGTGTTCTCCCTCTTTCCATTCAGTAGCCTGGATGCAAGAGAGAAATCCTTTGGCTTCCTGATGTGTTTGGAGCTGCTTTCTCTCCTCCCTGGGGATGGTCACCCATCATTCCTTAGGTTAAGGAGGACAAGCAGACTGTATTTTGTCATGCAGCGCTCCAGCTGGGCGGCTTTCCTCCATGCTGCCTGTTTTGTGTTGTCCCAAATGTGGAAACACGACATGGGAAAATGAGGTGAGGTGCCAGAACTTGTGCAGCTGCCTCCAAAGGAGCAGGTTAACCTGCCGCAGGCGAAATGCTCCCTCAGGGTTCAGCACTGGGGGTGGAAGTGCTTCCAAGCACTCTCCTCTCAGTCGCATTTTTGGGTTGCCTGCGTAATTAGATGTTCCCTGAACCCAGGGGCTGCTTATTCTCAGGGAGAGAGTCCTTCCCATCAGGCTACACAGTTTTGCTGCTTTTTAACCATTGGTTTGGTTCAGCATTTGGTTTCTACCAAAGTGCTGTTAAAATAGTTTCACTTATTGCAGGACCACAAACATCTGTTAATTATGGGTCCAGGGTTCATTTATTTATTTATTTAAATAGCTTGGTCTCACTGACCTTTGTTTAAGTAGTTTTGAATATTTTTCCCCATATAAAGACTGTTGTGTCAAAAAGTGCTAACAATTGCCATCATGGGCGTCTTGGATTCAAAGGCAGTTTGCAGGGCTCTTTAAGCCAATGAGCCTGCCAATTCCACTCTTTTCAGTTCAATGGAAGCAACACTTAAGTGCCTTCATACAGCAAAAGAGCCGCCAGCAATGAAGGATGCCTGACATGGGCAGAGTGAGTTAAGCTCACCCAGGAAGGCTTGTCTGGTTTGGTACCAGAGGATAGTGGTTTATACTGGAAACAGAAGGAGCTGTGAGAGGAACCCTGAAAAGCAATGGGATGACTGGGCTTTTTAGACATGGGGCTGATCAGTAAAGCAGAATCAAGGTCTTCAAGCCAGAAAAAATAAATCTCATTGTTGTCTTGTGTCCCAGGAAACACAACTTCTGTATAGACTCTGTCATGAAGCACAGTTACAGTGATGAGCCTTGACCAGTGCAAAGCAAGACTGGCAAGGTCTTCCAAGCCCAGCTCGTGATGGGCTGGCATGCTAGGAGGTTTGCATTATACCACTGAGAAATCTTGTCTCGTGTGCAAGAGAAAGGCAAATTTTTTGAGAAGTTTTGAGAAAATAAGACAAGCAGAACCAACTCTACAGAGAGTAGTAAGATGCTCCAGGCTTTCAGCAGATCCAAAAACCAGACTACATATTTGCATACTAAATATGGAAGTAGGAAAAATGCCTCAGGTTATACAACAGCATTTTTATATATATATAAATGTTGCATATAACGCTTTTCAGCTGTTTGCACGAAGGATGCGCTACAGGCACCCAGCTACGTCAGTTTGAATGGAGCAGATCAATCTTACATTATCACAGTAATATGCACAAGGCAAGAGTAGTTTAGAAGATTCTAGTCTGAAAATGTGAGACACAAAGATCATAATAATGGCATTGGTATTTTGTCAGGGAACTCAAAAATATGAAGGCAACACACAGATTCACAAGAGTAGAGGCTACTGATTTCAGTACTGTTTAGGGACTTTTTATCCATGAGTGAAAGGAAAAAGCTGGGAATATTCATGACAGGTATCCTGATTCCCAGGCCAGCGCTGCCCACAAAGTTCATCTTTCCTCTTCATTGTATCATCTTTGGCGCAGGATATTTTCCAACAAGAGTATTTTCAAAGGGCAAGTCCCCTTTCCAGTCTATTTGCAGTGAAGTTACAAAGATGACCTCTCATGTTAACTCCCCTCAGGATTTGTTTGGCCAAAACCATTCTATTAGATTTAGGATTCTCCTTACATTTTTATTCAACCATACATGCACTAAACCCTTATAAAAATCAGAAGCTACCCAAACACAATTCCCAAGAAGTGCGATACAAGTGAATACCTCACTGTGGCATGGCCATTAGCAAGTGTTATAGAAAAAGAAAACAAACCAAGATTTGCACTGGAAGAGAAATGTGTGATAAAATCCCTGAGCGAACATTTTTGACACATCATTCTTACATTTAATTTACAGTTTCCAAGTGTTTATCTCTTCAGGTGGGATTTTACATATTGACCATAGGTAGAACACACCCCATTTTATAATTCCCTTATCTTACTTAAATAGGAGACAGATAGTGACCACTATACGTGCTCACACCTTGTTAACAGAAAACAGTGATGTATTGAAAATTTCCTTATCACCTTCAGTTCCCACACAGGTGTTCTTGGTGATAAACTACTGAATGATATAAACAGTGATTTCAGGTTAAAAGTAACAATTGGTCAATAAGAAAAAGAAAAACTAAAACCAACCACAAATGAAGCCACATTTCCTGAGTAGAATTTAGAACTGAAAATATTCAAATACAGGAGCATAAAAGTGAATTTTGTCACTGTGACTGCGAAGTAGAGGGTCTCTAGGACTTCTCTTTAGTAATGCTTGCTCTCACCTTTCACAACCCACAGGCATCTTGTCTTGCATTTCGCATTGATGTTGATGGGTGACTCACAGATATAAGGAACTGTATGATATTCCCTCTTTTTTAGCCAACTATATGAAAATGGAAAGAAAATATTCATCTGTCCACTGATGGGTTTATCTCCAAGGGGTGTTATTATAGAGCAGCTGTTCTGCAATTATTCCTGAACAACAGTGGCAGGAGAGTAATTCTGGAAGACGAAACCTTTGTTCTGAGTTAGCTCTATCCATTTCCAGCGAAACTCCTAGTTTTCATGTGTTTATACTTTAAGATGTATTAGAGAGCATCTAAATGTGTATTAACCTGCCTACAGTCTTACCTGTGCTGCTGCCATTGTGCAATGCGTATATTGAATCACCTCAGGTACACAGGAAATTGTAAGAATTTATGCTCCGTGTTGCCTTTGTCTTGTATTCCAAGGAAAACGTGGATCCTTCAACCTTTACCAGTTTCTTCCAAACAGACCACTGGAGGTCTAAAAAAAGCAAATGCATACCTGCTATTGTAAAAGTGCTTGGCTTTGCTGCTGCGAAGGCCACAGCTCTTCGGCTGTGTCAACAGGGACAAACCTGGGAACCCTAACCTGTGATGGTGTTTTTGAAAACCCAGCCTCTGGCGGGTTTCCACCATCTGCATTTATTATCCAATAAAGGGCTACACTAAGATTAGTAATAGATAAATCCTTCGTGAAATATAGGGGAATAGAGTATCAGTTTGGCAGAAGCATGAATTCAAACATACATTTAATTTCACAAGAAACATTCCCAGGTTGTCTCTAGGGCTTCCTCTGGAGCAACAGAGCCTCGTGCTCCCTGCCAGGACAGGGCTCTGGCTTTGCATTTATTCACGTGGCAACAACAGGCTTCTTGTGGCTGCACTCAGCCAGGCAGGCATCACCATCACTGGACAGGAGCACCAGACTCATTAGTCTAAAGGACAGCACCCCCATTCTCTTATCAATTCCCTGGAAGTTTCTGCTAATATATCAGGAATAAAAGGTACTTCCAAAAAATGGTCATTTTGCCTGGGGGAAAAAGGGATTTATGGGGGTTTTTTTGGTGTGTTGGGTTTTTGGTTTTGGTTGGTTTTTTTTTCCTCTCCTCAATGTTGTATAGACTATTTCTCTAGGACCAGCTGGTAATTGAGTCATACTGAGTAGGGAAATCCATCTTTATTAGATTTTGGAGGTCTATTTTTGTATTTAAAAACATTAAAAATATCAGACCTATCAAATTTTTCTCTTATTTCTGCCTCACATGCTTCCTGTAATGGCTTTACACCCCAGTCTGCCTCCACGTGGAAAATGTCTTGCCAAGCCTTTCCGTAATCACCTGTCTTCTACATCTGGGTGTCTACCCAACTTCTGAAACTCAGAGTTAGACACCTGGCTAATAAGTTGGTTTTACTAGTGAGAGGAGAGCTAAAGGAAGAGATTCTTTGCATTCCTTTTATCAAAGCCTAGCTAACAGTTTAAAAAAGTAATCTTGGATGTTTTCCATTAGGTCAAGTGTTGTCCTAATAGGCTTCTTTGACATCTACAACAGTAAACCAGTTAAAGACAGAGATTTCCAAGCCCAGAGTGTGAGATTTACTAATGACAGCATTTAGTGGATCTCAGGTTCTCACTGCTTCAAGTTTCTCTGTAAGATATGCAGAGTACCAGTACATAGGTTCAGCGTGCCACTACACACCTGAAGAGTAGCATCCTTACCATATTTACTTAACAATTATTGCTTTCTTAAAACCTCTCATAAAGGGTTCTTTCTTCACTCAAGAGGAATGGGAGTAGGAGTTTATACGAACATTATCACTAGCAGAACAGCTGTTGCAAGGGCAACTGTACAGAGTACCAAATATCTCTTGATTATTCCTAAGCATTCTTGATAAGCATCAGATATGCTTAAAACTTTTCAATATATATTTTCATAGGATCAGGACCCCAGAGGTATAATTTATCGTGCATTAACCAAAGTGGAATACAGCTCTTGAAGTGCCTTTTCATTCTTGAGACCTACTGCATTATTTTTATCTGGAGTAGCCACAAGCAATCACGTAAGTATTTTTTATTCTTGCCGCAGTTCTTGTAACATGAGTGATAGCTGAGGATTATGCCTCATGCTCCAGCATCAGCAGTACTGTCTCATGTCATTGACTCTTCCTTACTTTGCTCAGTCAGGGTCCAGTTGGATGCCACCATCTGTCAGAATCCACAAGGAGGCACGGGGTCTGAGTTTGGATTCTCATGAGAAAGACGGCAATGTGAACAGGAAATAGCCCACCAGGAATCCTTTCTTGGGACAGGCTCCTGTGGAAAAGAACAAACCCTTATTGTCACTATTGCAGTTTTAACTTCGTATTCTTGTGCTCATCCTTTGATTCATTCTCTCTCCCCCCACTCTATTCCCATCCGACGGGTGGGAAACAGGATATTTTGTGAAATTATTTCCTTCCTGTGTGGGTCTACATGACATCTTTAATTAGCAACTCTCTGCAATGGAAGTGAAGAAATAAAAAGCACAACTGTCCTGCTGAGGAGACCATAATAAAGTTGGTTTTTTGAACAGGTATTTAAGGCATCACTTTCTGTCATTTATGAAGATCACTGATGTTAATATTTAAAAATATCGCACACACACAAAATTTAAAACACACTTCCCTGCAGGACGAGTGTTCAGGAAAAGCCTTATAAACATTGTCCCTATTTATGTCCTGCTGGAGAAGATGGGATGCAGAAGAGTGATGGGAGGTAGACCTCTGCTTGCTTCCCTGGGCAGAGCTCCAGCCAGCTGGCACCTGCCATTCCACCTGGGATGAGTGGGAACACTTGTTTCACTAATAACTCTACCCTGGGAGTTGATCAGAGCAGGGTGGCCTTCAAACCCAACGACTGTGGTTGCAAGGACTTTTCTGAATGTGGGATTTGACACCATGGAGTCATAGACAGCAGTGCCGCCTTGTAAGGAGATCAAAGTAGAGCCAAGCTGGGCAAATGGCAAGGACCTGGACCCGATCCTTTCCTGCCTTGCTCTGTAGAATGGTAGGTATAAAATGCTAT
>NW_010231504.1:114994-115315 GCF_000690775.1 Eurypyga helias | reverse complement strand
GAATGTCCTTAAACACCAACGATCCAAGTGATAACCCCCAACTTGTGGATATCCTGCAGGTTTGGCCTATTCCTGTGTCCCAAACCCATGGAGCTGAAATCTCCTTTACCCACTAGTACAGCTGTACAGCCCCAGGAGACATTAAGATGATCTCAGTTTCTGATTTTTTTTCCCCCTTTTTTTCTTTTTTTAAATGGGTTTGATTCTCTGATGTTTTACTTGGCACCTTGGAAAACTCATTTACACTGCTACAGAGCAGCATACACTCATTTTGTGAAAACAAACAGTAACCACACAAGAAGGCAGATTGGGGGAAAACCA
>NW_010231504.1:67479-114982 GCF_000690775.1 Eurypyga helias | reverse complement strand
GCATTCCTTCAGCACCAAAAGCGCGGGGGTATGAACCATGAAAACTGCAGAATGAAGTGCAGGGAGTGTCTGTCATGCCCCAAATGCATCCAAAGGTAGGTGTGCAAAACCATGGAGGATCTCACCTCACATCTGAAAAGAGTCTCACAGAAAGAAATGAGGACTTTGTTTTTCATTCTAAACTTGTGTCCCAAATCTCTCAACTTTTATCTTGCATTCTCACAGCGACACGTTTGTCCAACACTGCTTCGTAAGGTAAAGAGGCTGGAGGCACTGCCTCCTTGTTTTCATACAGATCTAATCATGAAACAAGAATGTGCTTGGTCATATTCGTACTGGGACTGCATGTACAAAGTGGAGTTTGCACAACCTGATAAATTGGTTTGCAGCAGAAAATAGGAACTGCTACTGGTAATGACTGAAACTATAACTCTAAGCAAAGATCACCAGTGTGCGAATATTGCTAATGGCATTAAGTGTCTTTATCACATCTTGTAAAGTGTTATCAATCAAACTACAGGTGTTAAGCAGGTAAAAGCTGTAGCTTGAGGCAACAGCTAAGAACTTTTCCCTTGGATCTTAAGCACTGTTCCCTACTAGAATTTTCCTTAGAGAAAGTGTCAGGATATCAAAGGGTAAAAGAAAGATTTTTTTTTTCTTTTTTAAGCCTTGGGGCAGAAGAGGGAGAGGAGTTTGTAGATAGTTTTAAAAGAAGGATTATAAACCTCTCAGAATGACTTCCAATACCAATCTCCTCCACAATCACAACCAGATGTTGCTTATATTTACAAAAGAATCTGCCTTTCTTTTTTTTTACAAGAACTTGCTGGTATTATTAACAGCTATGGCCTGTGAACTTGTGAAATATATGTGGGAAAAGAGGCAAGTATATTTGAGCCATGGGAGCTTACCATACACCATAGGCACCCAAAATAAATGGGTGGCAACATTACACTGGGGCTTGTTTGCCGTACTGGGACCTAACGCGTATCGCTTGGCTTGCTCCAGTCCTGTATCACAGCAAGTGTTATGCATGTTTAATACACAGAAGGTAAAGAAATCAATTTCAAGGTTATAATTGAAAGCCACTATAAAATTCCACTATTACTGCTATGCCTTAAATTACATGTGTTATTGATTTCTTCAGCCTCTTTTACAAGTGAGGTGACTTGGTGGGTTGGGGCCTCGACCTTTCATCTTCATTCAGACCCTGCCTGAGGTTGGGAGTGAAAATGAATCTGGTGGCCTTACTCTAAGCCTCCATTTGGGTATGCTATAAACCTGGGCTGGGCCCATATTGTCTTTTAAAACGCATGTAGTCCTTTCTGCAACGGCAGAAAGAGCTTCATCCATAGCAAGGAAAAAGAAGATATCCACACCTGGATTGAACCACAGGTTTGTATTTTTGAAAGCTGAATATCTGTAACTCATCACTCACCTTTTTTTTTTTTTTTTCTGAAACAAACTTTTTTGTTAAACAACTTCCTTTATACTTTCTTCTTACTCCAAGAAAAGGAATTACCAAAAGGAAAGATTGGCATAAGAGGTACAGGTCCTAAACAGTTTAAAAACAGTGGGAAAGGTAAAAGCCCTTTTCACTTCTGTAGTCAGTCAAAGGCTTCAACTCATTGTTAAGATACACAAAAGCTTTGACAGTCATTTTAGAGTCTGCAAATAGGGGCAGAGACATACCCCAGGACCTTATTTGAGGCAGACACCAGAAAGCAGAGTCCAGAAACTTGGCCTCAGATTTACGGTCCTGAGTTCCAGCTGCCCAACCCGAACTCTAAACCACGGGACCTGCATGCCAAAACCAATCATGAAAAGGGGGGGCGGAAATAATGATGCTCTGCTAGGAAAAAGTTCCACAAAATTCTCAACATATAAACTGATATCAGAACTATCTACCTTCTTACACCAACCACTGCAGATGAAACAAAGCCAACCTCCTCATACACCAGTGAATTTTCAAATGAGCTGATTTTGTCAGGATTTCAGCCAGCACCTGACTCTACTGTAGGGTCATTTAAATATTTTTTAATAACTATCTCACAGCACAGTGAGTGGCCTCTCAGCTATCACAAATAGTGTTACAGTATTTTTTTATCAAATGGTCTAAGTCTGTTGGCAAAAGCAATGCACCTGGAAAGGTGAGAAATTTTTTTGTGCACAAACTGATGGGTCAAAATTCAAACCCTCACTCTGAGCTCTTTGGATGCTGGAGATGATAGTCCTGGACTTGTGAGCCTGAGTTATAGCTATGTCATGGTGTGGTCCAGATATGGAAGATGCTAGCTTTCCAGGTGCCTAGCCACAGCATTAAGAAATACATGCAAGTTAATTTTCCCCACTTACTACCCTAACCTAATAGTAATAGATCAGCCCCTGATCTGAATAGCCTGATCTCAGTTACCAGGATTGACTGATTGGAGTAATTGAAGCGATCTTAATGTTTGCCTTAAATGATCTGGCAATCTGATTCAGATAAGATTTCAAACAGTCTCTGCGCTTTTGATCTCAAATTAGCTTCAGGATTAACTCGGGCTGGGTTCAGACACAGTAAAAACTCCCTCAAGTATATCCTGCACTTTAACCATGCTTAAGCCCTCTTTCTGATTCTACCAGCTCAATTAAATCTCATCTCAACTCGCTACATTGCTATTGCAAAGCGGTGCTAGGGATGGTCTGAACTGTAGGACAGTTCTGGGAACCTGAGGGGAGGGAGCACTTTCAGAAACTCCTGTGGCTGAAAAGGAGATTCCTCTCTGCCTCTTCCTTTTAAATGCTGTGATTTGATGGATGCTTTTTGGTCTCTCTGGTATACAAAGAAAAGTGTCTGTGAGCAAAAAGATCAAGAGCCAACATGTCCTTTCAGCACAAGTGACACTAAATTAGTTTATACAAGACACTAGTCAAAAAACATTTATATGAGTGAAAGCTCAAAGTGATCCTGAGCCTTCAAGGAGCTTCCCTTCCACCTTCTGTTCACTTCACAGGGCTGCTTCAGACGGAGGAGCTTCTAACATTTTGAAGGCACACTACACAAGGCAAACCATTTCTTTTAACATGAAAAGCCCTGTTCTATTGCATTTGCTTTTAAGAGCTCTGTTCTTTTGCACATTCCTTTCCCAGGTACACTATGGGTGCTTCAGGACAACTCTAAGGACAAATTTCAACCGTGACTTAGGAGCCTAACTACCAAGTGTGGCATGCTTAGCACACCGGTTTTCTAAACTATGTGCTAGCTAAGGAGGCAGACAGATGCCTGTTAGGGTATTTCAAATTACATCTGTAAGTAACCTCATAGAACAAATTCTCCCATGCAGCTTATTTACAGCCTAAGGTAATAATATACCTTTGAAAACTGTTTTATAAAGGTGTTCTGGCTCACATTTCTCTGTTCATGCTTAGGCTTTGTGGTGTTAATTCCCATTTTTAAAAGGGAGGGAGGTACCTAAGCTCAGGTTTGTAAAGGCACATAGGTGTGAATAGCTGCAGATGTGTGCCTGGGTAGCTTGGGTTTACCAAAATCTGTACCTATAATTTGCAGGTCTCTTTTTATCATTTACCCTTTGCTACTCCTGAAAAGAGCAATGCATAAACACTTTGAAAAAGTTGGTCCTAAGTAGCAAAATTACTTTAGGAGGTGAGTTTATGATTCTGAATTACCTTAGACACACTCCACTTTTTTTAACTGAGGTCAACGGAATTGTCTGTGTATCACCTAAAACCACAAAGCCTGATTTCGATTAGGCTGTGGGTACCATTGCTAGGTTATTATTCTAAGATAGTATCATGGAAAAACTTCAGTTATAACTTAATTAATTTAAACACTATCATTACTTTTGAATGGAAGCATGTTATCCAAGCAAAGGATCACCCCTTGAAGACTATTTGTACTGCGGAATAACTACAGCTCTAGGGTTCAGCTAAGGTCTGCAGTCAAAGTTATTGTATTAACACTTACGCTATACTGCTGCCTATGGGTCCATATTTAAAATTAGGGTGTTATGCTAACTTATGTTTAAACAAGGTGCCTGTCCCAAAGCTTAGAATACACGCAAGATAAGAAAGGTATGTGAGAAGGCACCCAGCTGAACTCATTTTAACTTTTTGTGGTTATGTTTGTGTATGCAATTGAACGCATTTCTTCCACTGCCCTGAAGCCACTACAGAGGTGCTGGTTTCACATCAGAGCTGCCTATGGGAAAGCAATTTAAGAGGAAGAAATGGGTGATGGTGGTGCCTGTATTAGGGGTGCTATGGAAAAAAGCACAGCAACACCTCGAATGGGAGCTCTCCACACAACGGGCAGGTATCTGCTGATCTCTGCTATGGTGTTTGTCACAAACTGTGATTTCCACTTGTGGACAACTGCAAATGTTCTAACGCAAAAGAAGACATATTTTGAAATTCCTACGTGTGTAGGTTGTGCAAAGAATATATGGACTGTCTCTTCCTAATTTGTAGCTTACAGATCCCTTACAAATAGCCCATTGATCCCAAGGTCTTCTCACATTGCATCTCACTAGTATATTAGAAAAATAAAACCAAAACAAAACAAGAGAGTAGCACATGCCATACATTTCATCAAAACCAAAACCAAAACAAAACAAGAGAGTAACACATGCCATACATTTCATTAAAAATAGAAACATCATTCTTGAGGAAACTGTGGTGGAGAGGGACAGTTTTCCTCTCCAGTTCATATACACAATTCTTCTTTGGGTAACTGACTCTAACTACTACAGACATATTTTGGATTTTAATATATTTTCTGACTACAGGAAGAAGAGATTGCAACTTAAAGCCTGTAGAAGAGCCAGGCACTTCTGCAGGCACTTTTTCTTCTCCTTCACAAAACTGATTGTTTTTTTCAATACAGAATGTCACTGATTTCATCTCAAGCGAACAGCAGCTGAAACGGTGTTCCTTCATGCACCACAAACCAGCCTTTTTTGCAAAAAGAGGTTCTTTTATTTGGACAATTACCAAACTGCCATCCCTTAAGATAATGTAAATTAATAGAAACGTTAGCATTTAGCACTCAACATCTTCTGCACCCTGGTATTAGTCATCTCTAATTAAAGTTGTCTGATGCTAGGCAGTCCCCAGTGACTGCCACAATATAGTTTCCTACATAATCATTGGTCAATTTGTTAAAATATATCATCAGGATTACTGAATTATTAGTTATAATTACAACTGTGGAGTCAATAGCAGTGTCACAGCAAGGGCAAGTAAACACTACAAAATTATGAGGGATGGGAATACCTTTCTAACAACTACAGCATATTAGCAGTACAGAGACCACCCACTTTTACAGCAAGGCACAATGATAAATTCCTACTTTGAAAAGGTGGAATTGGATATTTTCCTTGTAATGGACTGCAGTCATCATGGTTACATCCCCTATAAGCTCCTCCCTGATTTCTGCCAACCAGCTGCGGAGCATGAGGGTCAGGTGGTTTAAACTAAGTAAAAACCATGCAACCTGCCAGACTCAAGTTTACAGGCACCACTGTGAAACCATTCGCGCAGACCATCCCCAATGATGCGCCTTCCAAAGGTCTGCAAAAGGAACCTTCCAAAGGTCTGCAGCCCATTTTCCTACAGCGCTTCAGTCGCCCCAAGTTCCATTTTCAGAAGCGGTCTGAGGGATTGTGAGCCCACCTCCCACAGCCTGTCAGACAGGCACCAATGCTTCGTTCTCCAAGGGCCACCACCTCAATGGGTATTTACACATTTGATTGCTGATATCGTTCACTTGTTATGAATTCTTGGAGTATTCACTCTATATGGGTTTCTGAGAATGGCAACACAGGGTCCACTATGGAAGAAAAGTTAAATAGAAGTGCCTATCGCTTTTCACCACACTGTTCAAAGAATAACATAGTATTTGCAGTTAATACTTTGACGAGCAGGAGAGCCACTTTTCAAAACTATTCACAGTTTCAAAGAATGCCTTAATTTTGGGGAAAAGAAAAAGAAAGTAAACCCTATTTTTCTCCAGATCAAGTCTAGGACTTTCAGGGAATCCAAAGAAAAAAATGCTTTAGATAAAATATTTTAGGTTTTACTCTAAGTTCAGGGTGTACTGGGAAATGGCCTGAGAGTTCAGTGAGTGGAAATATGCTTAATAAAGTTCAGCATATACTGCAAGAACCCAAGTCTAATTAGGGAAGTTGGTCAGGCTTTTAGCTTATCTACTTAATCTCCAACCACGGCCTCAAAGGTTGAATATGCGATTCCATCTCTTTAAACCAAGAAACAGGTCATTAAAATTCAGGCTGTACAACTAACATTACACTCATTTAACAAAACCAAAGTTTGAAGGAAAAAAAGTTCAACTCCACATCAGAGGTAGTTCTAGGAACCGCAGCTTAACTGCCGATCTTCCCGCCACAGGTTTCAAATGAAACAGGCACAGAAGGTTTCTTTGGCACAGCCTAACCCTGTTCAACCGGGTACGGGTTTCAATTAAGTCACCCTTGTGCAGGAATTTGAAGTCAAACATTTATAAACTGTTTTGGTTGTTTGGCGTGTTTGGGGTTTTTTTATTTTTGTTTGTTTGGTTTTAAAACCCAGCCACAGTGGTCACACTGCCGAAACCAGCACGGACAGCTGCAAGAGCATCCCAGTGTCCACGAGCCAAGTCACAGCTCCAGCTACGTGCATGCTTGCGGTCTGCTCCAACAGCTCATAACCACCTCGGTGGAAAAGTAAAAGTGTGTTGAAGCTCAAGCTACAGTGAAAGTGACAGTTGACTTCTGAAGAAAAAAACTATGTCTGTAGCCCCACACCCTTTTCTGGAAATCTGGAACAGTTGTTTGTGGGAGAGCAGATCTCAGTCAGAGCTAGATGGGGTGACTGGGGAATATCTCCATTCCAAAACTGTGCTTTTCATATGGTCCTGAAATGAAAACAAAAACTTTTCAAATGGAAGGGTGTGGAATTGTGTTGAAACATCTATTTCTGAGTTAAGGAGATCAAGTTGTCAATCAGGCTTTCAGATCAGACATAACCAGAGACCTCATCCTGGGATATAGGAAACTCCCCATTCATCAACACCAGCCCCTCTGCAAAAATGTTTTGGCATCCAAGAAGCAGCATATTTCAGTTAAAATATATTTCATCGAACATGTTCTGACCAATTCCAATCTTGAGATGACATAGTGTCACCAGTTTGTGGAAAGATCAGTATTAAAAAAAAAAATAATCATAAAAATAGAAGACTGGCAAAGAATTTGCACAACAGCCAGTCACTCAGAAGACATTTGTCAGCAAAATGAAATATAAGTTCAGGCATATTTTGTTTCATCACATACTGTTCCTTTTAGGGGTGAGGCACTTACAGTCATTTCTCTGTTTTGGAATGAGACTGCAAGACAAACAGTTTATCTTCAACTTGGCAAAAGAAAGTTACATTAAAATCCATCAAGATGAAGGCGGCACTAAACAGAAAATTTTACAATTTAAATAGTAACCCTGTTCTTCAGCTTTGTGTAAACTATTCTTCTCACAGGATGCAATCAAATATTGGTGTCTTGATACAAGAATTCCCAGTAATCTGGAAAAGACAAACCCATGTACTTGCTATATATACACATCCATAATCATGCATATATGTAGTATATCGTACCCATATACGTTTGCGTGGACACACACACACAAACACAAACCACTTCCGGAGTTACATTAAAATATTTCTCCTGCCTTCTCAATAACCACAGCTACAGTAATCAGTTTCCCTAGAAGGAACAGAGCAGGGCTAAGGTCAGCAGTCTCTGATCACCAGTGTTTGTGCAAAGTGATTTTATGTTTCCATTTGCACTGGAGATGGATATCGAGTTAGTACTTTTCCTCATAAGAATTTTTACAGAAGAAAAAAAAAAGAACCAAAAACAAAAAGGAAGGTTGAAATATTTTCTCAAAGGAAGGTTCATGGAATAAATAGGAGCTTATTTATATTTTTCAAGATTTTTGCATGTTGGAAAGAGGGAGAAAAGTACTAACCTCACTCCTCACACCATTGTGTCATCAAGTACACAAGAGAGTCTGTATTGCATTTTCTTTCTCCTGAAGTTAAAATAACATTAAAAAAATAAAAATCAGAGAAGGTGTAGTGTGTAAAAGTAAATTCCCTTCTCAGTTACAATGTTATCATTTTTCATTTTAAGAGTCTTACCGTCTTTTCACACGATGAATTGAAACATGATGTACGTTTTCCATCAACTTTTAAAAAATATTTTGAAAATTCCTTTCCATGAGATTTCATGGTTTGCTTTTTTATTTATTTTTTCACAAAATGTTTTTATTGAAACAAATTTCAGCCTATTCTAGTTTGCAGTTTGGATTATCTCAAAATTCAAATTCAAAACTTCAAAGCAAGCCGTCTCCACAACCATTACTTTTGTACGATTTTGATCAAAGCCATGGAAATTCCTTGGTTCCACCCCGGAATAATGAACCGATCCAGGTTTCATTTGAAATCCAGCTCTGAGGAGCTGACTTACCTATCTGGTTTGCAAGAATCCTGCTGTCTTCCCCTGACCCGAGAGCATCCTCTCCTAGCAAAGCTCTCCTACAACTGGAAGGCGTCCACGCAACACAGTCCCCATCCCCTCTATGTGGGGGGGCACCAACATTTCGCTGTCAACCTCCAGTTTACCAACCTTGTCCAAGTTCAGAAAGCTCCTTCTTTCTGTGTCTTGAAGATCAAGGTTTTTTAGCAATTCACTAGCTAGCTGTGTTTGCCTGAAGAGACCCTCCCACTGATCTTTTCTCCTCTGAAGACAGGCCAATTTTCGACTACAGCCTGACGGTTGCCTGGGTTAACCTCTGCCTTGTTTCATGAGGCTTAGAAACCCCAATACACCTTTCAAATAGCGTGTCTGATCACACTCCTCTGGCAGATAAGCAGAAAATTAGAATGAGCTTCTCCAAGTAGTGCCAGCATGGAGCTACTGTCATCTCCCAGGGCGGAATGCCCGGCAGACAGGCGGGCAGGCAGGTGGGTTAGTTACAGGGGATCAGTTACAATGGGGACACAGCTCCCTAACAGCACTGTTTCAATAAATCTGCAAGGCAAGGCAGTGACTTTGCATAAAGGCAGCGTTTGCTTCTACAGGGACTTCGAGACAGCGTTTTTTAACCCTTAAATATTGTATGTAAGACACTTTGGTGGCTGTTCAAAATGAAGACACCCCCACCTTGTTTGCCATGACTTATATTCAAGTATTCTAGATCTCAATCTTCATGTTTCAATTCAAGGCCATTTGTCCTGTAGTTTGTCCTATTATTTGTAGGATCTTTTCCCATCATGCTGGCAGCCTCTTCCTCTTCTCTCATCAACAGTGACCGCATGCCAAAGTCCTATGTAATAACACAGGCAATGAAACATGATTTACTTCAACTTATTTTTTAGTTTCCATCTTTCATGTTTGTCCAGGTCCAAACAAACTTTACTCCACAGGAATATCCAGGTCTTGTGGTTGTTCCAGACTGCAGTCAACAGCTAAATTGTCCTTTGAGTGAGGGTGGTAGTTCAGAGGAGCCTGGAGGGTTTGACTACGGACATCTCATGAGTCCTCTGAACACCCAGCATTCCTGGGGCACAAGTAATCCTTCCTAAACCTGGACGTGTCCAAAACTAGTGGATTTAAAATTAAAACAAAACAAAACCCACCAAAACCTTTATCTCAATATCTTTCCCGCAAATCTTAAACATACATTTTACCATCTCCTGCTGCAGTCAATGGGATTTAGGCAGATTCGTGCCCACTGCAGCACGCACAAACCCAGCTCCTCTGCACTGACAGCACCACAGCTGCTCAGATTCGTTCCACAGCGTGGCCTGTGGAAGAAATTGCTTCAAGGTGTGCAAAGCCTTTGCTGCCGGCTGCTGTCAGCAAGCTAAAACCACCAAGGAGCTGTTGCCAGGGGAAGAAAAAGCTAAAATGACCCCCGGGGGAAAGGAACACACAGAAAGAGAGGGGGTGGCATGGCGGGAGGTAGGGGGTACCCCCTCTCACCCAGCTCTTGTTTCAAAATAAGCCCAGCTCGCCATAGGCGCATGGTTTGGCCAAGCCTCCTCATCCCCCTACGTGCACCCATCTGTCCCCATACATGGATGGTTTTTCACATGCTGAGGGTTTTCCTTGCCTTCTGAGCCTTTGGTGTGGGACCTGGCAAAGGTCTTTTAAAAGAAGTAGTGTCTCTTATTCTACTTCCTGGAGACTAGTTGCCAGATGGTGTGTCAAGAGAGGGCACCCAAAACCCCTCGCCATTCAGAAAGGCGTGTGCCTGCACAGAAGCTCAGCCCTCCTGCAGGTGTTTTCGTGGCTGGGGGAAGAGGCGGAGGTGCGCCCCTTTTTACCAACTTGAAACACACTGAAATGCTTTCTCACCCACATTGATTTGTTGATATCCATTTATGGTGCAAGAAATTGGACTACAGACCTTGAGGCAACAATGTGAAAATCCATAAACACACACCCCCTTTATGCAGAAGACACTGCCTGGAGTGAGCTGCAACAGATTTGAAAGGGAGGAAAGCCAGCCAGGGGCGGCGAGTTGTGAGATGGAGAGCAAAAGCCACAGGAAAGACCTGGAGCCTGATAGTCCTTCTCTCGAACCATAGTCTTCAATTCCCTGCTGTACATGCTGCTTCCCCAGAACAGTTTTCCCCAGTTAACACAGCAGGTATGCACATACCCTCATGTTATAGTAACAGGAATCAAACAAGGATTCAAATTTAAGAGCTTTAAAATACAAGCAATAAAATGGCTAGATACGCAATCTTATTTTTCTTCATTTACTTTGGGGTCATGCTTCTATGAAAATCCCTCTTCTATAACTTCTTTCACAGTCTCCAACAGAGACCTCCTCCAGACAACCTCTGCGATAACAAAACAATGCCGTCCTTGCTGAATGACAGCACCAATCTTTGTCACTCCTTTGAGCGGATGCCTAGAACAGGCAACTTGTCTTGTAATACAATTTTTTTTTTTTTTTTTGCATCACCCTCTGAAAACACGTTTCACCTTTCAAAGAATGGGACTGAGTATCAAAAAGAGATATTCCTTAACAGAAGATTTTCCAGTTCACTTCAGTATACGATAGATGACAAATGACAGTCTGTCTTACCCATCTTATTTCACAGACTTTTCCAAACTCTTGCAATTGAGGTTTTGCCCCAGAACAACTGTTTGATACAAACCTCAGTTTTGTACAACAAAGCTCACTAGGAGACAGAAAAAATGACATTAAGGTTACAGCTAGTTAGCACACTACGTATTTTGTCCAACTAAGTACAATTTCTTCAAATAATGCAATGCTTTTTGTTTCTAAGCAAGTTCGACTACTACTGCTGCTCAAAAAAAAATGTTCTCCAATGTTACAGAGAGAGTATATTTTCCAAATATTAATTCACAGCATTTATTTTAAGGATATGTTTATAGAGGTTGGAAGGAAGTTCAGATAAAGTTGCTGCATTGTGGCAATATATGAAGTGAATTGTTTTAATAGGGAAGAAGTTTAAGATAATCTCTCAGCCCTGTTTCCTTTACTGGTTAACCCCCTTTGGTCACATATGTGAGAGAAATGCTGGCCACTTTTGTTTGTTTTATTTTATTTGAATATTTTTAACCTTGAAAGTAAAGTGGAAAATGAAGAAGCTAATCCAAAGGGCATCACGATACGCCAGCGTCTGAAATTTTCCAACTGCAGATGCCTCAGTAAGCAAGTGAAGTGATGACTTTCGCTTTTCTCCCTGCATTTGTGTTTCAGTTGTTGTAGCCACCATCTGGAAAGAGCAGCTTGGCATTGCCGCGTGCCAACTCCAGATAGGGAGCTGCATAAGATCTAACTGTAGCTGCCTGGAAAAATCTTAAGACTGGTGGAAACAGGACAGGCACTGACAAGTAGAGGGGAACTTCTCAGAGGTGTCTTATTGTCAGGCAGAAAACTATATGTGAAGAAATTATACAGCACAAACACAACACCGCCTTCTTAAACTCTAACATACAGCTTAGGATTTTGCTGATGAGGTCTGAGTGGAGATCTAAAATCCAGAGGCTCCTTTCAACCAACATTTTTGTGGCCCTATGCTCTTACACACATCAGACGAGATTTCCCATTCCTGGCTGACTGCCAAAGTTGTCCTTCTCCTCTGGTTTCTTTTTTTTTCCAGCAGAGAGGGCTAGATAATTAGATATAAGGTTACTTATGAATTTTTTCAAACACGTGAAGTTGACAATATGAGTGGGATGAGCCAGGCAAAACTGTGTCTCTACTCCTTTCTTCTCTAACAGACTAGAAACTAGGGACTTGTTCCAATGCTGTTGGGTATGTTTGCCTAGATCTTACCTCTCTCAGGTCCCGGACAGAGGCCTGGATCAAAGGTTCCCATGCCCCATACAGGGTAGGGCTGGTGAGTCGGAGAGCAAGCCTTGCTAATGCAGCCGCACTGCATCTGGGGTCTGAGGTAGTGCTTCCCTTTACCAGGTAGATGCACCGGAAGGCTTGGACCTCATCCAGGTGCCTCTAGGTCAATGCTTGGTGCAGACATGTCATCCCCCTCTACAGAAAGGCGCTGGCAACGTGCGCACATCTGTTCTACCACTCAGCAGATACAGCGTGTCACCCCGCATTTGTGAGAGATCACTGCCTTGCTAATGCAGCCGCACTGCATCTGGGGTCTGAGGTAGTGCTTCCCTTTGCCAGATAGATGCACCGGAAGGCTTGGACCTCATCCAGGTGCCTCTAGGTCAATGCTTGGTGCAGACATGTCACCAACATGCCTCCCATCCCCCTCTACAGAAAGGCGCTGGCAACGTGCGCACATCTGTTCTACCACTCAGCAGATACAGCGTGTCACCCCGCATTTGTGAGAGATCCCTGCCTGGCCTAAAGCTTCCCACAAGGCACTTAAACCACGTACGGGCCAAAACCTTTCCTCAAAGACTGTTTCTTACCTCAGACAGAGCAAAATATTATCTCAGCTTCAGGGAGACAAACCTGACCAGAAGGCTTTCTGCCGGTTTGCCGGTACCCAGCAGCCCCTGCCAGACCTGTCACAACACCACTCATCAACCACAAAGCACACAATTCACGACTGAGCGTAACAGAGGCATTACAACACACATTTAGTTATGTTCATCAGAATCTCAAGGAACCCTCGCAGACTTCAATGGTCTCTTGAAGATTTACAGTTATTCTAAGCAGCAAACAAAAAACCCCACAGCTCCATTTGCCAGTATCAAAGGGAGAACTTGCAAAGAGCACAGGAGAAAGCCATGCTGACTGTGAGGAAACAAGTTCATTTCTGAATGGCTGGTAAAGCAGGTGACTTCTGCTGGGGTGCCGAACTTTGATCATTGATGAACAAAGATGTTAGTTGTTAGCTTTTTACGCTGCTCCTGGAAATCTTGCACATTTGCACATTTGGTGAAGTGGCCTGGCTAATACATTTATGAATGTTGACATTTAGTTCACAATTGCTGCTGAGATACAACCCAACTTATTTTTCTCAAGACTGCAGTCGTGTCCAGTTATGCAACAGTTTATTTTAATGTAAGTCAAAAACATTTTGGTGTTAAGATAGGACAATTAGGTGTACTCCTTTGCCAAACAAAAGGACAGCTTATGTCTCCAAACGTGACTGTCCTACAGTGTCTGTCCTCAAAATACCTAAGCACGAAACAAGTCACCTCGATTGTGCTAGCCTGCAAAAAAAGGCAGCAGCCAGCGACGTTCAATATCTATGCTGCATTAGTTCATTCATTAGCACCCTCCTGGTTCATTTCCGAAAGCGCTATAGAAACAAATCGAGGCAGACAGACTTTCCGTGCCTATGGGCACTTTTGCAAAGGTACAACATCTACAACTTCCTTGTTTAAATTATCTGAGCGGTAGGCGGGTGGAGCACCTTAATAATTTGCTTTTCTCTTTTATTACCAAAATGAAATAACTAAAATATCTGAAGGTATTGGAAGAGAGGTTGCTCTTATTGCATTCCTTTGCAGGCGGCGTTGCCTTTGCAGGGACACCTGTCTGCACGAAACTCTGTAAACGCTTTTTAACAGGTCCCCAGGTAGCACGAAGAGCACAGCTGCTAAAGAGCGTTAATGGCAGGACAGCTGCTTGGCTGACAGAATTGGAACCAGCATGGTGCATGTGCTGGGACTGTAAACAGGAATGAATTTTCCTAAAAGCTTTACAAGTAAAAATGTTTATTTTTGGAATATTAGCAAAATAAAAGGAATTACAACGTTCCTTTAATTTTAAGTCAAAACATAACGGCATGCAGCTTTTAAGAAGGTTTATTTTATGGCAAAATCTCAAATTGAAACAAGGTGGCTTAGAAACAACTTCAGAAATACCAGCGATTTCTTCTATATGTATATATAAAACACACTTGGGCATTCTTTTGCCCTTAAAGTGTAGTAAAATTGGTCATGAAATCCTTCTTTCCATAAACCACACATCAGGTATTGGGGAACACTTTTCCGCCTGCCAAGCCTGTCAGTGATGGTAAACGCTTGGTGTGTGGTGCATGAAGGTATTACAAGGTATGTGGAACAGGTTATTCACATGGTAAGAAGATGAAATAGAGGTCTTATATTTCAAGGATGGGCACCAAAATGAAGACACCTGATTCCTAGCCTTCAGTCAGCCATAACCTTCCTCCCTGAGCCAGGGCAAGTCATTCAGTGCCAAGAAAGTGCCCTCACACGCTGTGTTGGTAGACATAACCCCAGCACAGGCTCCAAACCCAGCTGAACACCAGCATCAGACTGGTTGCAAACAACTGGCATCCTTTTGGGACTGTTGGTAAAGAAACATGTTCTCTTTGGAAAGTTCACTTCAGGATAGCAGAAGGCAAACCCCTTGCTACTCCCCTTGCAGCACTTGCACTGCAGCCTTCCAGCCTGGATGATGCAAGCGGTACGTGACTTGCCCTCTTGAAATGCCATTGCTACCTTTCTAAGACCAGCAGAGACATTTTAAAATCTATCTAGACTTCATCGCGTTCCTCAAAGTCTCTCAAAGTCATTTTCCGCCATCCCAACTCCACCATGACAAAACAAACAGTGCACCGCATCAAGGGATGAAAACAGCAGGCCTATTACCTGTACATAGCTCTTCACAACTTCTCATCCTGAGCCTGAAGCTGGGCTCAGTTTAAAGTTATTAATTGCCTTTTTCACAGCTGGCACCTGCAGCCTCCCATGTTGACTTAAAGTGTGATGTGATAATTAGGCAGGGTGAGGAATCTTTGTTAAGTTTTGTTCTTTGGCAGTATTTTGCCTTTGATCTTCTCCACTCTCCTTTCCAGGAGAGTTACAGCATTCCAGCAGGAGATGAGGGTGGGCCTTTCATCCACTTGGGGGGAAAGATTCATCCTGTGCCCCACAGTGCTCCACTCTCAGTCTTAAACTTCCCATTTGAATGACTGCTATGCGCTGGCTGGAGCGCCTGTGAGGCACCTACAGTCAGAAAAACATGTATGGTGCCTCTTTCACCACAACACAGATCAAATCAACACGTTAAAAGAGAAGCAGGAATAAAGTTCAGTAACAAAATAAACAAATAAACAGGCTTTTAATAATGCCTTTTCTACCTTAACTTGATCAAAACCTCGTATTTAGCTCTGCAAGTTAGGAAGTCGAGTGGCACAATAAACATAACATCCTGCAAAGAAACTATGGACATTTCTCACTTGGCCTCCAAAGCTGCCCATATTCCAGAGTCATACAGGCAGTTAACATACTCATTCTGCTGGGTTTTTTTGGCAAATTACAAACCACTTAACAGATGGTGTAGAAATAGTTATGTAAACTAAGGAATAAGTTCTAGAGCATTTATACTTTTATGAATGAATTGTTTTCCCAAAATGTTCATGCCTGGGTTTTTTTCACTTATCACTTTTTCCAAATCTGGCCTATTTTCTCACACCCTATCCCTCTCCAGACCTGGGCCGGTATGAAAAGCAGAGAGCGCGGACAGGTCTGAACGTCATGACTTGTGTCCCTGCCATATTGTTCACTACACTGGGCTTTTGGCAACATCATCGTTGTTAGCTATCTGCCCCAGGAGGCCTAATTGGTGGGAGTTTTGCAATATGAGTAAGTAAATGAGACAAGACTTTGTGTAGCATTTTGCTTTTTCCACCCCATGAAGGAAACAGAGCTTTATGTTGATTAGGAAAAAAAGATAAAGATATGATTGCCTGTTACACTGGGATGTGTGTTGAACTAAGCCCCAGAGCTGTTTTGGAACTAGAAATTAGTCATGGATAAGATGCCTGCAAGACAGGTATGTAACTACGCATGCAACGAGGAAGTTAATGTCCAAGTGTATGTATATGAAGAAATGAACTACTGTATGACGTGTCATACATAAAGAATAATGCTTTGAAGCTGCTTTCCCCAAGATATTATCCTCACAATCTCTTGTCCTTCCATGCTAAGACAGCCTGTTAGCAGGTTTTACTCACTGCCATGGCTGTTTTAATTGTGGTAATCAACAGAGCTCAAGCACATCTTCAGTTTCTTCTGGGCAAATGTGCAAAAAAAATCCAGTAGGAGATTTCACGTGACTGCTCGGAGGCTGATGCTGGTACAGGAGCAGATATCTGGCTGCATCATCTCTTATCTGATGGCTAGCATGTTGCTGCTCTTACCCCAGAGGTAGTTCAAAAAAGTAATCCCTGCTCAGGGTATTAGACCTCCCTTTCACATCCAACAGCTGAGCAGTGGCACTTTTTGCACTCTCATACTGGTCTGCCTTTCCCTGCTTTCCAATTCCAGGCAGCATTCCCGCCACGGCCGACCAAGGCTGAAATTCAGGAGCAGCAACTAACAGGTTGTTGCTAAATTGCCTCAGCAACAGAAGTAAACAGGGGAAAAGGGGCAAAGAAATGCCCTCTCTTTTCTCCTCAGTGCCCAAGGGTTATTCAGGATACACTATTCACAGGGTGGGGTTTTCATGAACTGGGTCAAAGAGGTAGTCCAGTCCCATACACAAAGAAGACAACTCAATGCTGTGTCACATGAATACTGGACTGTAACAAGTCCATCCTTCCTGTTCTTTCATGGGTTAAGCTTCTGCAGGAATTTTTTAAATGGACATACACCCTAAGGATACTTCTTACAAAGTGTCCCACGCACAGGCAGGAAACAGTCATGGGAGCAAGACAGGCAATGGATTGGGCTAGGTAAGGCCCACCTCCACCCTGTGATGATCACGTACACCATTTCCCAGTGAAGTTAAACACATTATCCTACAGCGTGCCTCATTCGTAACTGAAGTACCGTACACCCTAGCTAACTGCATGGCTGGCTGGCTCACCACCGTGAGCTTTTCTTAGGACACTCCCAGATTACATCTACTCCACAGGTACCGTCAACGGTTGGACTGATTTCCATGCCCTCAGTGAGAGGCACTTAAATCATTCCTTTTGCTACTGGGGCTTTTGTCTTTATGCTTTGAGTTTTCCAGGAGGGTCTGTTTAGGCTTCTGTCAAACTCCCATTATGGGCAGCCAGAAGGAACCAGAAACAGAACAAAGGGCTCATCTCATCCATTTCCTAATTTAGGCATCTTGTGGTCACTGGACTTTGAATGTCATACGTACAAAAGAGAAGAAAACTTGCTGGCGGGAAAATGGAACTCTCAGGAATTCCACTGGAGCTGAATCTCTCTGAGATGATCCTGAACTGGAAAAAGTATTAAAAAAATTGTTTGTTTTGAGTCTGATTGCCCAGGTATTAGGGAAAAAAACGTAACCAGAATATCTTTACATTTCTGACAACAGTGGGTTTCCAAAGAAGTTGGTAGATTTTGAGAGTTTTTAATTAATCCAAACAGAAAGAAGAAAAAATTAAAACCCTTTACAAATATAAGAAATCTGCTATACTCCACGGGAAAAGTGATATGTGAAAAATGACAATTCTTGAACAGAGAATACGAATAGAAGGGGGGGGGGGGGGAGGGGGGAGAAATGCATGTCTGCAACTGAACCTAGGCTGCAGAGCCTGACAGTGTTTGGGAAGGGAAAAATTGCATGCTGCACAACTCATCCACACCTGGAGCAAAGGCCTCCAAGACAGAACCACTGGAGGACACATAAACAGACCCTGACAATGTACTCAGATCTACCCCAATACGGGAACCCAGTGCACCTCCCTGAGAGCATCAACAGATGGAAAAGGACTGGGAGTAAAAGGCAGAACAGCAGTTTAAGCTGGAACCCAGGAAGAGATGGTCTCTGTAACTCATGACATTGTGCAAGCTACTGCTTATGATTCCCAACAAGCCTGGGCAGATGCAGCATTTCATATAACAGTATTTCCTCAAACCGCATTCGGGTTAATTTCAGGACATAAGAGTTACACTAGAACATGCAAGGGTTTCGGTTGCCTAGATCTACAATAGGCCTTAAGTACAACAGAGGTGGCATTTTTTGACTATGGGAAAAACAGTGGAAGAACATGATTAGAGCCTTGGGAAATCTTTGGAAAAAGACAACAGAGGTGCTATGCTACAGCAAGACTGACAATAATGAGAAAAAGTCTGCTTAAGGGTGGAAAAGCATCTATGGGAAAAAAAGACAACAGACCAAGGGATGCTACAGTTGAGTTCTGACCCAGACAGACAAAGGAGATGTACAAATATTCCTTGGAATAACAAAATACATACTGTGATAGTTGTGGTTTATTGGTCTAATAAAGCAGGGACAGTGTAAAAAGTCAGAGTACTGGAGGAGTTAAAGATATCCTAGAACTGCTTATATATCAGAAAGCATAACAATTAGATCATCCAAAGAAGTTCAGGTTCTGACAGCAAAATACAGTTACAACGGACAACTGATGGCTTGAGACATCAGGAGGTCTAGCAGTGAAAGAGGACATCTTTAATTTTAAACCACGGATTGAAAAGGTTTGATGTCTTTACTGGCAGGAGTCTGTATTAACTTCAAATTGACTGTAAACTCTTTACTGTCTTTGCCAGAAAGGGCCCGGCAAATATTTTTGGGGAAAAAAAAAAAAAAGGCAATCATATTTATTTTTTCCTAGCTACCAAATATATGATCTGCAAGGCAAGTTTAAGTGAGGCTGATGGGGCAGGCATATGCATTTCAGACTTTGAGGAAAGTCTAGGATAATAAACTAAATTTGGTAGGAGCCAATCTCATTTTAAAAGCCTCGTCTAGATGAAATATGGACCATGAAATAAATTCTTGCTGGAACAACTGCTCAGGATGTGACCTCACGGGGAGAGTGTAACAGTCTGTAGTTTGCGTTACAGCTACTGAGTTGCTGGGGCTTTATGTGCTATTTGTCCATTGAGAAGAAATTGTGGTACTGAGAACTGTGCCTTAACGGCTGAAGCTACTCAGAGACTGCGGCTGGGTTGAGACTCTGAAGCTGTTGTCATCATCAGGCACAGCCAGTTAGAAATGGGAAAAAGTGGTTCTTTTTATAAATAGCTTTAGAGCAGGAGGTGACCCCTAAGGCCACACTGCTCCCTCTGAAGCTATGCTTTATTATCCAATGTGTGTGCCTTCTCACTGACTGCAGCAGTGGCAAAGCACTGCACAGGACTTTACTAATCCACTTGCACTTAACGTGTTCTTGCACTCACCATCGCAATCACAAATGAAGGAAAACCTTGAACATTAATATTATTATTACTGTCCTATTCTCTGTTTTCTGTCCTATACTCTGGAGGTCAGTGTCTAGTGAGGAGATGCTGCTGCTGCTCAGGATCTCACTACTGACCCACACTGTATCCCTGAGCAAGTCCCTTCCCCTTTGGTATGCTACAGAATCAACATCTGGAAACAGAAAATTCACTGAGCTCCACAGAGATGCCACATGAAGCTACTACTATGTGTCAATGGCTATGATTTTTCCAGGTGTAAAGTCCATTAAATGCAAAGTGTGGCTGCCTACAATAAGTTTTGGATCAGGCTTTAGATAAAATCTGTATTACTACTGACCGAGTAGTGAAATTAAAATTTTTAAAGCAACTTTCTAATGTGTCACTATCCTAAATTAGTGAGCCTGTAGAGGAGCTACTTGGGAATTTCCTGATACAACTTTCCCAGTCACAAACCATCTATTTTTCAAAAATAGGTAAGTTTTACTTTTTGCAGGAAACAATCACTTTTAAAATTTAATTTAATTAATATTTTTTAAATTGTGAAATTTAACAAAATTTTTTCCAGAGCAACAAAATATTTTGTATGCATTTATAAAAAGTTCAAACGGGTGCCAATTTCAGTCCAAAATTACTTTTGTTAGAAAAATCTTCCTAGCTACCTGGTAGCTATGGGGAAAAAAGTAAGTCCACAATCCAAGGGAAGAATTTCCAACTGATTGCAATTGGGATGAAAGCCACAATTTCAAAATCAAGCCGTGGGACAGGAGAGCTGTTTCTTGTCCACTTCTAGCCATGGTGACATCAAGCACACTGCTGCATAAGCACAGAAGCAGCACTTTTGACTCTTAACCGGCGTTGGTCAGAAAGGGCAGGAGTGTTCACGTTGGAAAACCAAAGATGTGTTGAGCCCATCTGGCATGGCACAGATAAGCCAGGGTAAGCCTTTATTCTCATAAAACTAAAGAAT
The DNA here is from genome assembly GCF_000690775.1 of Eurypyga helias. Classification (NCBI taxonomy): domain Eukaryota; kingdom Metazoa; phylum Chordata; class Aves; order Eurypygiformes; family Eurypygidae; genus Eurypyga; species Eurypyga helias. The sequence goes on along the minus strand of NW_010231504.1, from coordinate 94,345 downwards.
CTGCCTGTGTAGTAAAGAAAAAGAAGGAAAGCGGAAAATTTAGAAATCATGAACCCATAACTGCTTTCGGAATTGATTCCTTTTTTAAGAGTTTGAATGGGACAAAGGAAGGAAAGGTACATACTGCTGTGGGTAACAAAGCCAGCAGGAAACATGGCTTAGCAGCCAACACATGCGATAACGCTTGTCCAAGTTCACACACAAGAACAATATTTATCTCCTCTTCCCACCAGTATCAGAAAAATATAGGGTCCAATAAAGTGTGCATGTAGGGCCAAAATGCTCAGGTAAGGAGGAATTAGAAAAAGTAAGTCAGGAAATAAAATCCAAAGGAGCAGAGGCAGAGGAGTGTGGTACCATGATTCAAAATGAGCTTGAGATGAAAAAGAAAGGCAGATCTACCTTGTGAGAGTCAAATAGAGGGGGTACAAGCCTCACTGTCAGAATCCACATTTGAGATACCTACACTGAGCTACAGGCTCCTCTCAGCAGTTATAAAGGCTGATGTTAGCCTATATTCTTGGTGTTTGAAAGCAGCAGCTCTGAGCCCTGGTTTCACCAAGATGCTCTCCTGTGTCGCTCTCTTAAGGCACTTCTGTGCTTTGAAGTTCTGGTGTACTCTTAGATATGTCTTTACATGAGATGTCTATTCTCATTATATGGAAAGCACAATGCAGATGGAGATTTCAAACAGCCTCGATGTTTAAAATATTTAGGGGCCAGGGTCTGGTTTGGACCTACGTGTATTAAATAAAGATGAACCACAGTTGCAGTGGAGGAGTGGCTTACCTGAGTCTTCATTTCTATCATAATTTGTCTGAAACTTCATTAGTCGTTTTCAGATAAAAACCCTTCTTATCATATTTCTATTGTGTCAGTTCCTGTGGCTTTATAATTAGGTTTCAGTCTCTCCTTTAAAATTACTATCCCTGCAATTCCTGCTTTGACTGGATGAAGAAATACTGAAATAGCATGAAAAAGTACTTCTTTCAAAATGTCTCCATCCCAGCCAAAAGCTGTCTGTATGAGAAATCTGGCAAGAAAATCTGTTCTCATCTTATTTCCAGCTGGGCTACATCCAATTCCAGAAGTACTTGCCGATGGTGTGAGAAAAGTGTCTGGATATGGACATCCATTTAATTTCAGCCCGTGAATTTTGGACTGTGAACACAATCACACTAGAAACACCAGAGATATGTAAGAACCCACACTGAGGAGAAAGGAGAGGTGAATTGGCATAGCTTCCTCTCCTCAGGAAAGACCATCCAGACTCACTGCTCCCGCTATCACTGCCATTACTGCTTCACAGATGTTTCCCTGCTCTTCCCAGCCTTGCGCTTCCTTCACTTCCCATCTCCTGGCTATCAAAGACAACAGCTCATAACCCCAGCCTCCCCTAACAGCTTTCTAGGCATTTCACACACCTTTCTCTTTTCTTCCTGTTTTGAAATAACTACCTGCCAGCGCAGGTCTCCTCTGTAGTCCCTAAAACGCCTCCTAAAGCTCTGCTCTGCCATCACACCCAGAAAAGCCTGAAAAGAGGCTCCCAGGGTGGGGATGCACAGCCTAGGTACCCATCAGTGTAGCTGTAGCGTTTTCCCATGTTTCCTCGTCTCTGGGTGAGCACTTATTTGGCAAGCCTGAAGGAGGCTGTGTTTTCTTTCTCTGTTTATACAACACTGAGGTTCTTATCTGTGGCTAGGACTCCTTGATCCTATCATCACACAAATAACAACAGGTAATGATTTAAAAGAAAAGCCAAGCTAAACATAAGGCTTAGATGTTTGAATTGCTTTCACACAGTGTTGAAAAAGTCAGTATTTGATAGCAGCAGAAGTGACTGAATTCTTTATGTTGGGGTTTTTTTTTTTTTTTTTTTTTTTTTTTTTTTTGGGTTTTTTTTTTTTTTTTAGCGTGTTGTTTTGTTTCTTAAAATTGCCATGTTGTTCCAGGGTTTTTGTCAATAATCATTGTCAGTTCTAATTCTCCAAACAGGCAAAAATTTGGGTGGAAATCCTAGCTCCACTGAAGCCAAGCGCCAGATTTCCATTGGCCTCAATGGTCCTGGAATTCACCCGGTCACAACCTAGAGGAAGAATATTTGTAGTAGCAAACCAAATAAATATATCTGTGTTTTTCTATGAAAAAAATCAGTTTGAGACCCTTTTTTCCTGGCAAGAGTTACACACAGTGATATGAGAGATAGGGCAGTACTTGGAACAGGAAATGACTGAGGACACATTGTCAGGGCAGTGCTATGCTATGCCAATGGCTGAAGCAGAGAAAACTCCTAAGAACTTGCTAAAATGCTCCAGGAAATAAAATAAAACAAAACAAATTATTTTTAAAAAACCAAACCCAGAAATAAAACTGAGTGCACAATGGAAATACCACTATTGAAATTTCTGTGAGGCTGAGAGGAAACAAAGAGGAGGCAGACTGTATTGAAAGGAATAGTATTGCACTTTAGTCTCCAATAAGGAGCCAGATGTTGCCTATTGCAAAAGAGAGAAAGCATCTTGACAGAGATTTAAGAACTATAGAGCAGAGTACCTTAGGGAAAAACAACCCTCAAAGATATCTCAATATGGAAATTGGGTGTGGGGTGGAACAGCTTTGTTAGACATCCAAAGAGTGATTTTCCTATTCTATGGAATTAATATTAGCTGAAGCATATGTGTGTGTACTCAACAGATCACATGAAACAGAAAAGAGCTCTTTTATGGATTATTAATTACACGTGTGCTGTCTAAACAGGGACAACCAATCCTTAAAGGCTAGGATACCTATGCGAGAAATACTATAAGTAAAACATCACTGTGAATCAAAGGACATAGTTGATGTTCTCTACATCAGATATCAATGATACCTTCAGATAATTACTAATGTTGCTTAAAGGAACAATTACTCATTTAAAAAGTCAGAGCATTATACAGCAGTGGGTACAGTTAATCAGTGAAGTGAGAAATAGCCCAGAGATGTGAAACATCTGTGTACAAAACCAGTGACTTGGTGCCTGAATGTGACTAGAAGCACACTGCTTGGATACGTCTGCAGCAGACACACCAGTTCAGTATTTTGGGGAGGAAACCGACTGCTTTCTTTCCTGCTCACTGATCATTTCATTGAAAACATTTCCCTCCTTTTTTTTCTTTTTTTTAAATTAGAAGATTAATATATTTTTCCCACTGAAACATAAATTTTCCAAAGAAGTTCTGGCATCATACAGGCAAAAATATTTCAGGTGAATAATTTTGTAATTACTACTAGAACACCAAATTCCAAAGGAGCTGGTGAATTCCCATGGTTATTTAAAGTCATTATTGGAACATAAGACACATTTTTGGAACATGAGCTACAACCATGCATGGCTTGTATCATATAATAGGGGATATTTTTAGGCAGCATAAGAACATCCTCAGAATCAAGAGTTTCATCAGAGGTGTAACTGGCAAAGCTCCAAATTGCAACAAAACTGACGATCATTTATGTCATATCAGTTACATTCTGCTTGTAACACATTTCCCCACTACAGTGCTGCTGCACAACTCAAAAGTGTTATTCATTCCAATATACTGCATAATGAATTTTCATTTTTTAATACTTTCTTACTGCTTCTGGATGAGGCACTACTAAATAGTTTCTGTATAAATGCTTCTAACTTTTAAGATAACTTTTTGTGCATTTGATGTGGAGTTGATATGAACACTGTAGCAGCGGGTTTTTGTAGGCAGAAACTGGATCTCTGGCCACAGATTCAATGGACAGACGCGTGTTATAAACGCACACAGACTACACCCACGGGGGAAGCAAGCAGTATGCATGTGCACTCCCCTCACTCACAACAGACCAGAACATCAGCCCAAAACGGACTTGAAACCCAAATGGAAGTGACACATACAGACCATAAGAATATCTATTTTAGCCCAACTGCAATCTTTTCACTGAAGTTTTGCTTCATTTCTTAAGCTGTGGTTCATACACTTGGGTCTTCACAGCTGTTTGAACTCCAGAAGATACTGTTCTTATCTGAACAGTGATTTTTATTTTCTTTAGCTTTTCAATTATATTTTGATATACGAATATTTTTTCTTCAAAATATTTCATAATAATACAAAAGAATTTGTGAAAGTGACTCACAGATCCAGAACAAGAGCTGCAATACGCTATTGTAGTATGAGACTTTGTACTTGTCTCCTTTCTCATTCATGTGAACGCTCCCCTGCAGCTCCCCTTCACAGTTCCCAGTTCTCAAAATGGTATCAGAAGACAGGTAGATCTTAGAATAGTGTACATATGCAACTTCCACATGACAGATGGATGTGCATTGCCCATTTTATCCCAGTTCTTTATACTTTAAATAATATTCATAATTTTGTTTTCCAACTATTCTCTTTTTTCTTCTCTCCTTAACCAGACCAAAGGAAAAAAAAAAAAATATCAATGTTGACATATTTAATTTTAACATTAGGAAAAATAATTTTAAAACTACATAAGAGCTTTTGGAAACCATTTCTCTTTCATCCTTCCTTGCAGTTCTTTTTTATCTTCATGCCACAGTTTTTCTTGATTCAGACCAGCATTATATGGCAAGCTTGGCTGACATCCTGGTAGCAACAAGGGTTGTGAAGAGATACAACCAATGACAAAGATAACTCTGCTATCACCTTTGTGATACAGAGGCAGCTTTATTTGCAAACTGTGGGGTTTGCCTTCTTTTAATTTATGAAGGGAAACAGGATCAAGAATAAAACAATGCAAACAAAAATGCTATTTTCTACTATGTACCGTAGTCATATCAGAAGGAAAAGCTCCTCTGACAATGAACTTTCCAGGGTTACTTCACACCAGTCAAGGCAGGAAGATGATCTTAGACAGCAAACGTAATTTCTTTTTATTAAATGCACCCATTGCTCATTGCCTACGTAAAAATTTAATGCTACGCATTAGCTATAGTGCTTGCAGTAGGAGGAGCACTGTAATCAAGAATTAGGACCACATCCAGAAATTTTAAGCACGTGCTCCCATCTTCTAGATTACTATTCCACAACGCATGGAATGGGCAGTTACTTTATCATCTAAAGCAATAAAGCTGAAGCGAGCTCTCGCAGCAATGGGGTTATATTCTTTGAGTGTGCAGCGCTGGCTCTTATTAAAATGAAGACAGACAAAAGAATACATTCAAGTTGCAAGACCAAACCAACAGAGGCAGAAGGGAGCTGATTCCACAACAACAAACCTCATGATATTGATAAACTTGAGCACTTTCTGCATTTGGTGTAAAGCTGGCAGAGGTCATGGGGAAGTCATCAGAGGAATCATGCCAGATACATGGTAGAAACAGGACACATCAAAATAGCTTTGTTGGAACAAACAATGCACATTGTGCAAGCCTGTAAAGGTAGATGTGACTGCACAGGTCTACAAAACACAAGGAAGGAGCCCACAATAGTGGGTACTGCAATTAGAAACCAGATGTCTCACAGACAAGAGCCTTTGTTTTAGCTGAAGGAAAGAGAAGTACCAAAGTATTTTCAGCTTGAAGGGCCCAAGTACACAACATCATAGACACTCAGCTACAGAAATAAACTTTCAGTGAGCAGAATAGAGGGAGGAAAATGTAAATGAGGTGTGAGCTAACAGGGAATAGCTGAATTCAGAAAACCCACAGTCAAAAAAACCCATAATAGTCTAACATAGGAAGAGACATTTAGTTCAAAGCTGTTTCTGTTCCCATCTCCTTCACTATTTACTTAGATATTTTACACTCAGTTTAGATGTTTTCTTTTCCTCTATTATTCCTTAGGGAGCAATGAAAGCATATCCCTGGGAATTGAGATTTTTGCAGGACAAATTGATGAGTAAAGTGGTTTCCTTAGGTGATCCTAACCACCCTTTGTGTGGGCTTTCTCAGATATCATTCATAAGAAATTGTATTTACAACAGAGGCAAATTCCCAACTGACAGGAAAATAAAGACCCTCTTATGCTATCGGTCCTTATGCTGACATCCCCCACCCCTACATACACCATGAAAACTTCTATAATCATCATGCAAACCATTTTAATTTACATACTGGCTGCTAAGCTTACGTGTGAGTGAAAGTGAAGAAAGTAGTAAAACACAGCAAGCCAGAACCCTTTCCACATGCCAAGAGCAGCATCAGAGTAGGTCTAACAAAATCTGGTCACGTATGAAGTCTGTGTTACGAAGTGTTAAATAGATTACCTTAAACCTACAGGCCATTCTTGAACTGAGCTCAAGAAATGTGCTAAAAATATACTCGGCAGTTTTCTCGTAGGGCGTCTGTACATTCAAAAATGGTGAGTCATTTTCAACAGTGACCATGCTGTGATTGCGTGCAAAGAATACAGCAACGTAACACACAAGTACATGAACCTGCAATGTGCAAGATAATGAAAAAAATAGAGGACCAAACAGTGCTGTGAGAACATTTTTTTTTATATCAGATATAATAATGACAGGGAACTTAACAATATATGAAGAGAAGATAGTTAATGTCTCAGAAGCATCAATATTTTATTAAGCTATAGATTAGATAACAGCTTCTTTTCAACTGGTTTATTAGCAAAACCTGATTTGCCCCACTATCACCACCTGCAAGCCATGGCACATGGAGCATGAACCTTGTAGAGAACTTGGTTACTCAAATATTCTATTGCTCCACTTCAAGCAATATTTGCCCTGTCATTTTGGGTTTTTTTTATGATTGATAAAAATGTTATACAGCAACGTGGCTACGATAATCCTTTTAAAGGAGATGGAAGTCCTCTGCACAGGCAGAATTTTTTTGTGGAATGCCTTTGAGTTTAGGACACAGGATTACCTGGCAACACATTCATTTCTAATCAGATTCAACGTCATTTCTTACTTGTAGAATGCTGAGAAGGTAAGAAAGTAAAAGTGGAAATAGAAATACAAGAGAAGACCTCTTATTGAATATGTTGAATGGGAATCCTTTAGGTAGCACAAATCAATGCCTAAATCCCAACTACAGCTGTTATTGTTTTTCATAGGCACAATAGAAATTCACCTCATCCATAGACATAAAGAGAGAGAGAGCAGATGCTCATTTTCTAAATAAGAGGGGGAAAGTAGGCCGAACCCCTCACTTTTCCCCTCATTCTATAGAGTACAGGGCTGCAAATGTCCCTGTCTCATCCTGTCAATACTGCTGTCAGTGTGTACACAAACACATCTGTCTTCTTTATTTATTCAGTCATCAAAATTCCAAGTCTGCAAGCTAGTCATAATTACACCTTCCAAAGAGGCAGGCACCTGCCATTTACTCTACCTTTTTCAATTACATCTAATTGAAGACTTGAGCGCAAATAGAGGAAGGAAGACAAGGGTTCTTCAAACCATCTAAACACTTTCTGTTGAATAGAACAAGAGAGGTTTCCTACCACAGCTCAAAATAAGCCCTCTAACATGACTGGCATAATAAAGAACTGGAATATGAGCTGCATTTCCTTCCTCTAAACACCCTACACCGTGAGGAGGCTTTTTAAACAGATGATGGCTTGCAGCCAGAGAGAAGCCCCCTATCCCCCCAATCACTGCCAAAGCTAAGCTCTGATTGCATTTCTTGAGTATTAGAACTTGTCCTGGGTGCTTTGGTAACTTCCTCCTTTCAAAAGTACCCAGATGATGGAGGGCAGCATGTTAGAAATGAGGGGGAAAAAAACACAAATAAAACCAATCCTCAAGAAACCAAGTTTACCTGTGATCATACTGATGAGATGACTGATAATAGATTATTCTCTCTGAGTCCAACTGTATACCCCTTGACAGCAGATAACCCGATAGGCACTGAGCTAGAATAACCTTCTAGGAATTGAAGAAGCTGGGAAAAGCCCCAGCTGGCTCCACTTATATAAGGGATGTAATTAGGCCTAAAAGAGAGGATGATTTCAGCCTGTGTGATCTGCATTAAGAATAAGTTCCTGAGAGCAGTTTTGAGAAGGTGTTTCTGGTACTTGTGTGTGTGCACGCACGCATGTTGGGATTTTCCCTTTCCTTGGAAAATGTTGCAGAAGCTTCCATCAAGAGACAGTAGGAGGGTATCATTTGCAGAGAAGATGGGAAGAGTCAATTCTTGTACACGGTGATGTGATGGAAGAAGTTGTCCATGTGGTTTGGTCCCTGAAATTTATAGGCAAGAAACCTCAGCTAATATATTGTTAGCAGATTAGACTAAAAATGTTAAAAACTAAATGGCCAGATGAAAATTTCTCACATCTCTTACGGGGGGAACCAGTGGTAAGTTGTGTAACATATGCATAGGAAGAGCAGAGTAGTTAAAAATATAATGAACCGTCATCACATTAGTGATACATCCATGCAGATGCACCAGTATAATCCTTCAGCTCCTTTACAATCAGAGCTAAGATGATATTTGCAATCGGAACAGAGGATATTACTAGACCAGCACTTCCTAGCCCCATTACTAGCTTCCTAAGTGCAGAGGGAACCTGCAGTGATTATAGGTCTAATTTTAAGATAATGGATGATAAGTGCCATTTAACCATTGAGAAATTTGTACATAAAAATCTAAGCTAGGGGAATGAAATGTAAATGCTATAATGGAGTTGACCTGACTGTTTAAAAGCCTAAAGGATTTAATGCATTTGAGTGAAAGCAAGCAAGAACTCAGCTATTTTTCATCATTTGTATTGTCAGTTGGAGAATGCAAACAACTGCACCAAAGGCAGAGTGTGAGAATGCGAGATTCCGTTTTGCTGCCTTTCCACCCATTTTATGCTTTTTATATGGAAATGGGGGCTCATCAAACAATTTAACAAAGCTAGGGTGATCCTTCCAGATTTCCCTGGGCAGAAGTGTTCCCTCAGGGGTATTTGTGGAGAATGCAATGGTATGAGTGCTACCTCACTGGGGACCACACTGCACTACCAATGCCAGCCTTTAACTGGCTAAGCTGTGTGCGTCTGCTCCATTTATATCCTGTTTTGAGGGGTGAGAAACGAAACCAAATAATGGTTGATTTTATTTCCTATCCAGATACATTGCTATAGTAAGAGAGAGATCTGCCTGGCTACAAGAGCATAGTGGCAAAACAAGATATATTCTGTGGGTTGTAATGAATGTATACGTTCTATGCCACTGCATGCTTCTGATGCTTTTTTATTTTTCCTATTCTTCCCATTTTTCAATAGTATTTCCAACCATTTCCTGAGCAGATAACATTGTCCCTTAGAGAAGAGGGTTGATAGTCAACTCATTTTTGTCATACGTGGATACATGTTGGCAGTGAGGAGGGGTGCCAGGTCTTATGATATAAAACATGCAGAACTTTAAGTATGCAAAGAATCACACTGAATTCCTTAGGATTACTCACCAGTTTAACCAGAAGCAGGTGTGCTAATGTCTACAAGACCAAGGTTTTGGCTCTTATAAGTAAAATAGTAGGACAAGTTCCTTTCAGAGATCACTCTGCTGGACAAAAAGATCCAAAATGGGTGACCTTAACAGAGTGACTCAAAAGATTCATTTGACTTACTGACTTCCCTATTCATTTATTCATTCATTCATTTCAGCAAAGCGTGTGGGAAACTGTGGTGTGATTTCACTAAGTATGTGTCACAGTTTGTGTACAGGTGCAAGGGGTTACATGCCCACAATACACACACACATTATTCTTTCCTTTAGCATCATCCTTCCTTCTCTTGTAGTTTACAAGCCTGACGTTAACAACAAAGGCACTTACCTTCGCTTCTCTTTCACTGACATGAGCAAAAAGCCTTGATGTTTGACAGCACAGATTAACTGTGTTCACCACAACATCCAAGTTCAGAGGCAGTCTGAGAAACTACACTCAAGTCTTTCTTCACCAAAGGTCTGAGCACTAATCCAGTTTAAGATCTGGGGGGGAAAATAAACCAAAACCATAAAAAGCCAAAGTGTTCTTAGGTAGTGGAAAGTGATCTAGGCGAGGACACCAAGACGAAGTGGCACATCACCAGTGCACCGTAGGTGTATTCCTCTCACAACACCGGAAAAAGACTTCAGAACTGTATGCACAAATGCACAGATACTATGTAAATTGTTACATTTGCAACAAGGAACACCTATTACAGTCGCGTCCACCGTTAGACCCTATTTCATCCATGCACAGGAAATGTAGTGCCTAACAACACACACTGAGCAGTAATGAAAGCCAGAACTCTCTTTATACCTCTTGTATTAGTATTATTTTGAACACACTGCTACTTACTGCACCTTACCATAAACTGGCATTCACTGTTTCACTACTCCCTTTATTTCATAGTCACTGTTATTTCAACATCCATGTAGTTTTCTTGTTCACGTGCTTGAAATAATGAGAATAATGAACAATATTTGTGGTTTGCCTTCCATACTGCTTGGCTTTTTCATTGCTTATTCCCAAGAGGGCTACCCTGTTCATTCTTTTTATAGATATATGATTGATAGCTTCATTTTTCTTATTCAACATAACACAATTAACAGAGCTTTTTTAAAATGCCCAACACAGTCTTGCAGACTTTCTAAATGGAGAGGCTGTGGGTGAGACTACATTTACTACAGTGCAAGCAGAATAAATAAAAGGCAGGCAGGGTAAATTGAACTTTAGCCTCCAAAGCATGTTTTTACTTCCAGAACTGAACAAGCCCCTTTCATACATACGAAAAGGGGAAAGGAAAGTAGGATATGTTCCTCTGTGTGACATGGTGGGGCTCAGGAGCTGCAGGTTGCCCTTAAGCCCATTGGGCATTCGTGCCAAGGGCTGCTCTTGGAAGGAGCTTGGGGCCAGGGGCAGCTGCTTCTCATGGGTATGAGAGTCTGGTTTTACAGGTAGCCTGAGCATCTCCCATCCCATCAAAAGTAACAGTGAACAATTAAAACACCAGAAGAAAGACGTGGCAGGGTAACCCCAGTGTAAGCACTGTGCAAGACAGACAGAACCTCTCTGATGATGCTGAGCTGCATTGCCACCGAGCCCTGACAGACAGGCACCAGTGGCACAGAGGTAGTTCACGATGTTACCTAATCAAGCTCCATCCAACTCTACAGTGCTACATCGGAATACTAATATGTTGACTCTGGGCAGCATTGTACAATGTTGACATAACCTTAGTTTTCCCTTGCTAGATGGATTCTCCCTTCCCTCTCACCACCCTTTTAGCCTGTCCTTACATTGCTTCAGATTTAATTTGCTCCCTGAGCATTCGTTTCAAGAGCTGCATGAAACAGGGCACTGTGAACTTTGTCAAGCCAGTACTGACGTCCAAAGTGTGGTGAAATGGTGCAATACGCCAGAGAAAAGACTGCAGATATTCACTGCAGCAAAAGGCAGGTTTGTTTTTTCTACAAATGTTTCATTTGTTCTAGCAGGTGTGTCTGATACCTTTTGCATAATGATAAACCCACACACATTCTTCATGCAAATAGTGACCCAACAGTTGCTCTTAGTTGCTTCAAGTAGTAAGTGCATGTAACAACCTGCACTTACATACACACGTATGTTTACAGAGCATTCATACAGTGCAAGGTAAACAGAGCCCATTGTGCCAAGGGAGGGACACATGGCGCTGCTGGAACAGAGGTGCTGTACCGTGGCCAACGCGGTCAGAATTGGCTGGAATTGTCAGAAAAGCTCTTCAGGGATACTGAGAGACTCTGATGAATCTTATCTTTCTTCCCCTGTCTGCAACCAGATGATATTTTTCTCTCATGTGCGTTATTTGAAATGCCTTACCTAGCTCAACTATACCTGTTTCACAGAGGGTTTGGGAGAAGTGTTCGGAAGCGACTTTTGAGGCTCTCCAATTCAGACACTACCTTCCTACAGGCTGTGAGCACTGCTTACTCGGGTACCTACCTGTGCTCCATTTACCTGCCTTGGAAATTCAGGCTTGGCCAGCAGAGAGCTTCTCTGATCCTATATTGAGTCTTCCATCAGCTTTCTCTATCCTTAAATCTTCCAAGCGCTGTGCCTCAAAGGTAAACAGTTTTTCTTATACCAGCCCTCGATGTTAATTAGGTCAGATTATTACAAAGAGCTTCTTTTTTCTTATTAGTGATTTCCCATCACAACTGAATCCGATCTTGGTAGATTGCCGAACAGTTTCTTAATAGGAAAAATAAATAAGAATATTTGTCAAAATGTTTGTTCTGGCAAACATGTCTGTGAGCTAGCCTGCTGATTCTTCAAGCTGCTGTACTTAAAAAAAAAAAAAAAAAAAAAAGCATTTCTGTGCTTGGCAATGTCCAAACACACCTAAATCTGCTTTTTGAACACCGAATTATCACTCTAGGATACAACTCTGCTATCCTAACAGCATATTCGTACAGTTAATGTATGAGCCAGTAGGTCAAATCAGTACCTTTGTTCCATGTAGAGCATTCACAACATTACAGCGCCTGTCTCTGAGCTGAGGTTGTGAATCACAACAGACAAGAGGCAGACATTTGCTTGCATCTCTATTGTACCTGCTGGCGTGGCAGCTCTCAGATGTCTACAAACTGTTTAGCAGTAAATAATTTCATCTTGCACTGAAATGGTCTGAAGTGCGGACACCACACATCACCGAGCATTAACTGGAGCTGTAACCACTTGAGGACCAAGGTCCTGATTTGCTTTTCAGACCTCATGGCCCACCTGAGTGTCTTTGTGCTTTCAAGACAGCCAACCACATAGCTTTAAACCCTGTAAGCCACCTATCGCTGCAGTCAAGTTTCCAGGTTTGACTTTGCTCTGAAACACACTGGGAGCTGCCTGGTTGGCAGAAGGGTGTTTGCAGAGGCTGACACCCCTGCATGGAGAGTCGGTGCCCTCGTGAGCACCGAAACTAGCCGCAACAACCCCGGTCCTCCCTGCCTGTGCTCTGCTCCTGGGCTGCCAAGAGCCAGTGAGAGTATGGGACGTGAACAGTAACTGCAGTATTTTGGAAGGCTGTAAATGGAAGGCATGCATGTTCCCTACCAGGACTGGGATATTGTCCCTTAAGAGTTTTACTTTGATTTCAGTGGGGTCAGGATTTCATCTTATACTATATTTCCACTCCAAAACCTGAAAAGCTGCGCAGACGCTGATAACCAGATGACTAACTCTGGTTCACGTAGAGAGCCTCTGTAAAACATTTGACTCCAATACAAGACAGTAAATATTTTATTCCCACTTGGGTATAACTACAACATACTGTAGTCACTAGGTCGAATAAAACAAGAACATTTGGACAAGTTTCTGATGCTACCTGAGGCATATTCTGACCTCCACGTCTTCTAAACCCCCAAATGTATGATAAGTTTCATCTTTCCCTGCAAGTAGTTTCATTCATTTCATACTATTCACTTTCAGAAAAAGCTAGAATCTGTCTCAATATAACTAAGAAAATAACCAATAATAGTCATCATGCTTATCTGATTGGCATTTTAGCTGGAGTTCCTACTAATAAAGAACTATTTGAGATTTTAACAGAAATGTAAATGTTGAAGTTTCACAGGTCATTGAGTTTTATAATATCGACTCATTGGGCTATTATACATTGATCGAGCAAATAGCAAATGGTGTGAGTTGCCAAAGAGCATTACTCAAATATTGACCAGGAATTGATGACAGTCGGCTACTCTCCAAGGACTACAAAAGTTAACAGGAAATTTTTACCGAGGGCAACTGCAAGATTCTGCCTTAAGACAGACAGTTTTGTTGGTTCCTTTTAGTTACCATCTTTCCTAGTCTCTGCTAAATCCAAGCAATCTTATCACAAACGGATATGTGCTTGGAGTAAATGCTTCTATTTATGACAATTTGCTAGCTTATCTCTCAGTCATCTCTTAATTCCAACAATCTGTATTGCTCTCTATAATTAATCACATATATTAAACAGGAATGCAAATATATGCAGCATACGGCTCCATTTTAAAATGTGACTTGTCTACAGTGCAATGCAATTTATCTTGAACGAAGAATCTTACACGTTAAGCTACGAGCATGGTCCTTTTTGATTTTACTTCTCCAAAGTCACAACTTTGAACCTGAAGACATCATTTCAGCTCAGAAAGGAGAAAAATGCACTCCCCTCACACAGCCCTCTCAGACCACCTCCTAGAGCAAAGGCCTCTTCTGGTCTGAGACTATCCAAACGTACTCTTACCACAGACTAGGGTTTCTACAGAACACAAATTGCTGTTGAGAAGACCTTGTCTTAATTCCCACCTTTTCCTAGGACACAGGACAGTCTGCAGGGCTTCCAAAACCCAATGCCACAGTCAGGCTTCGGTATAGTTGGAGGTAGGAGCATACTCCGTTTTTCTCAGTGCATGGCTGGAGGAGGTTACCCCTGGTTTGTCCACCTGGCTCAGACCCAAGAGACCTCACCCACATCCACAGAGGAATGGGCTTCATTCCTCTCCTCACCACAGAATTTGAATTAATTCTCCCAAAGAGTCTGTAAGGCAGTTTGGGATCAATGTCCTCCTTTCCTGTGGAAGCTATTCCACACTATTTGGAATAACCAGATATGTTCTTGGCCAGAGAGAGTGCGTAGGCTCTTGGAAATTCAGCTGGATGGAGGACACCAGAGTGTCAGTCCCTGCTCTACTGCCTTTTTCACGCTTTTGTGCTGCATGTTTAATAAAACAGGCACTGACATCAGAGTTATCTTCTCTCCCATGCGAGTGGTTAGCACAAGATCACAGAATCCCACTAAATCTCCTTCTTTCTTTTAATCTCCTTCCTTTTTATTCAATGGATGTTGACTAAAATCAGCCCAATTCCAGCAGGAGAACAGCAAGTCAAGTCCAACCACTGCCGACAGAAGAAGTTGCAACTTCAAGGACACCATGGCAGAGGAGGGACCTGAGCACAGGCATCCACCTTTGTACCGTAGGTCCCTGCACTAAACACACCCAGGTTAAGTGACATTTCCACACGAAGCTGCATGCAGACCATGGCCAATTAGGCATTTTGACAGCAAGCCATTGGATCTGGGCCTGCAGACAGTGGGATGAAGAGGGCAGCTCATTCATGGGCCCAGAGGCAGCTTAAGCACAAGGCAGGTACCAAGCTGCCAGCTACTCCGGCTGTGCTGGAGGCTGTCAAAGACAGCCCAGTCTGCAGCTGTGTAGCTCCGTTTTCACGTCCACACTACAGCTGAAGGTACTAGGGCAACACAGCGCGTCTACCCAGCTTCAGCAAGGTTGCACAGGAGCTGGCAGCAGTCATGATAGCATGGCCTTCTGCACAGGCTACTAGCTGAGCTAAGTCTCTGGACCTCCCATGAGACTAAAAGAAGGCATCCCAGCCGCGCTGGGGGTCCATCCTGCCATGCTTCCCAGACACTGTTACACCACCAGGTAAACCAAGGGAGCAGTGCCAGAGCCAGCTACGCTGACATACCTCGAGAAACCTTCAGTCACCACCTAGCACACAGAATCACAGAGCAATTGTAAATAAATACCTGCCAACACCAGAGCTGTGAATATCGCACTGCTATCCTTTGTGTGAAATGCAAAAAGCTTGTCTTTGTATTTCTAGAGGTTTGCACTCATCATTATTTTCCAGCCTTCCAGCTAGAAGGGGGATTATATTCTGCTTCTGGGTTAGGAACAGAAGTGTCTCAGGAACAGCTTTTGCAGTTTTCTGCCAGCAGAGGATACCCAGGACCAAACCTTCCCCTCGCCTTGAATGAAGACTCTGCTCTGAAGCTACAAGCGCTCACTTCCACTGTCGGTGTACTAGGAGCAGCCAAGAACTGACAGCTCACTTCAGTCATCTATAATTTGGGTAACATACATAAAGCTACTTTTGAAACTTTACCAATTTTCATTCAGGCTTGTGCTGGTTTCCAGCAGCAGCAACTTCTGCACTGTTGGTCTTTGAGCAGCAGTGGTTTTAAGAACTACTGCACACCTCGCCAAGAACATTTCTCATGACGCAGGCTCATGATGGATAGATCAATAGCTTCTTGAATCTTCATATCCTTTTCAAATTACTGCCCCAGATATATACCTGAGTAGGCCATCTTATCTGATAACTTAAACAAGCAACCTGTCTACACTTTAATTGTTATTGAGGATTAATGTTGTTTATAAAATGAAATCAATACAATCTCTATTGCTTATTAACTGAAACATTCTAGGCCCTGCTCTGTTTGCTTTGCTTTTCAATTAGTTTCTATTATTTTCCCTATTAGCTTTTAACAATTAACTGTAGAAATAAACTTAATGGTTGAGAAACTGTTATCAGAGTCAACAAAGCCCCTTAATGGAAAGTCTTGTATATTTAAATGTACAAAATAATCCACTGTTTAATCATTTGACATTATGAGATAAGTTTATGACTATACATCTGTTCTGTGCCTCGATTTTTTATTTTTAAGCTGAGCAATTAAGAGTTCTTAAGGGTTCCCTGAAGTTCAGATGTCAGAACTGTTAAGTTGTTCACTACATTTAAGACGAACAAACTCCATGGTCTAATACCCTTGGTTAAAAAATAGTAAAACTGAGAATGGGCAGCAAACCACAGGATTGCTGGAAACCTAATAAACACCATCCAGTTAGACTGGAAAACTATTCTCGACACTATGCAGCAATTAAGTGTCTGAAATATCTTACAGACACTGCCCATGCTTTCTCGTGATCCCAACACGCATCAGTCAAGTGGACCACTGCAGCTGGGAGGAATTGTTCCTCCATGGCAGAATAGAAGAAGAGCAAGAAGCACTAAAGAATGGTTTCTCAACTCCAGCTGCACTCTTTACTCTGAAGTAAGATCCAGGAGGTGAGGGGGTGATTGTGAAGGAGGATGGGCCAGGTGGAATAGTCTTGAGGGTACTGAGAGGCAACGATGTAGGCAACGCCTCAATATATATCGTGTGACAGTAGCGTATCCCACTCCAGTCAGCATCAAGATGGTGCAAATCTGTTTTGTCAGTCACTGCTTTGAATAAAGAAAACTTTTCTTCCACATTGCTCACCGTGTAGGTGAAAGAAGCATGTGCGCTGACAGGCCTTTCACCAGAAACTCTCTGTTTATGGGAATACAGCTCTACCATCCTCGCTGAAAGCTGTACCTTTTTGCATCTCTCCTGTGCTGCACCTTCACACATCTCAACGCCAGAGACGGCTGCAACCCTAACTCCTGGCACACTGCTTGTGCGTTCCTAGTAGCTCAGCTGGACTTGGTCACGAAGCAAGCAAATTTACAATAGACAGTTATAGAACGCAGTGACGAGTTCACACAGGCAAACAGCTTTGCCTGCTGCCGCTCAAACCACAAGCACCAAAAACAAGTGGTGCAATTCCTTCACTTCTCTACAAAACCATCCCAATTTGGCAGCATTGCCCCCGCTTCGTGTTCACTGACTTAAGCGAAGAGCTGGTAAAAGTGCAAGGCGCAGTTGAATCAGACCCAGGAAACAGAGAAAACTCTTGGATGCAAGCATATAATCACCCTCAGACTACCATTTTGCTCCTGCGAGCGCATTCAGAACCGCAGACGAGCAAAGAGCTGTAAAAGCCATTACAAATGGAGCACACGCTCGCGAGCGCAGCCTGTCTCAGGAAACCTCCACGCTCTCCGGGCCTCAAATACTTCTGTTTGCAGTGTATTGCTGCAGTTCCAAGCCTTCACGCAGCACAGATGCATTCCAGGGTAGGGTGAGGCAAAAGGTTATGAAACTTACTCAGGTGTCATTTATTTCATGAAAGTTTGCTGGTTATTATAATCAAATGTCAATTGTCTGTAATTGCGGCATGCAATGGAAAATCCCTACTTAGGACATGCTCTGCCACTTGCTGGTGAAGTACAAGAACCCTCAATAACCAAGCAGTACTGTAAAAATAGTTCTGACATGTAAGCAGGTCCAGGAGTTTAATTAACACATGTTTATTTTGATTTTTTTTTTCTTATGACTTTGCTGTAAGGAAACCATCCTATATTTTAAAAGAAAGTTTCAACGCAGAATTAAATAATTTTTTCTACTTAGTTCATTTAGTAATTTAATTACTAATTAACAACACTTTCTGCTTTGATGGCCTCTGCCTTGACTTAGCTTCACAAACATAGATGAATCTTATGGTAATCTTGAAATACACAAACGTATTAGTGGCTTGCAGAGTAAGGACCAGATCATAGAGCACAACTTGGGCTTACCCCAGATGCTGTAATAAGACAATGTTCTCTGATAGGGAGCTAGCATTCAGAACTTCAAAATCAAGTCATAACTACTTTAATCTAGAGGAGGTTATTGTTCTACTTGAGAAGAGAGGAATAGAATTCGGTGTAAGAACTCTGACTGATGAGGTGTTGGGCTGCACAGGGCAGGGAAGATCACTCGATATTTTAATCTTTCTTTCCTTTTAAGTGAAGCAAAGTCATGGATTTTATACACATGTAATAACCAGATTATTCAGAGGGGTTATAGAAGGGGCTTGACAACATTAACACTGATGAAGAGAACTCTTAAAGAAAACTTCGAAAAATTTCCAGTAACAGACATCTTTTTAGCATATCAGGCTGTGGAAAATAAAAGCTTAATGATAGTTTGCATTTTGAAGCTGAGGATAAAGAAATTCAGATCAGAATCTAACCTCTGTGTCAGTTTATACATGGATGCAGCAGACTTGCCACCACTTGCAGCTTAAAGTTGGGTCTGACTTTCTTTCTGAAAAGATGATACAGTTCAAAAAGTCACTCTGGGCTTGATGCAGAAATCGCACTGTGTGGTTCTATGGCTTGTTTTATGCATATGACCCTTATCTACCCTTAAAATCTTGGAATCCTGTGGGAAGAAAAGAAATTAACAGTATCTCAGTAGTCAAGCAATCAGGGTAGTTTATGAGAAGATGTACTTAAAAAATTGAGAAGGGAGAGGGAAAGGAGGAATGTAAGCAAGGATTTCATTAGCACCGCAAGTTGGTCTAATATTCCTCATTAGTGTTTGTATTCTCTTCGTGTTGTATTTTTTATAGCCAGCATAATGTAGGTGAAAATATATGCAAAGAAAAGGTCCAAAGCTTCCTTGAGCCTGTGCCTGAAGAATTCTTACAACTGAAATTATCTGTACTGATTTTAACGGGCATGCATATGATAAATACCAGATTTTATGCAGGTTTTTAGAAAAGCTGAATTAGGCTGATCTATAATAGTCACTGCAGTGATCATGTCAGCACTTTCAAACACATGCACTGTCACTTTCCATAATGAGAAGCAACATGAATATGAGACCCAGTGGGACTTTTACTTTTTTTTTCCCAACACTGACTACATGTTTTCACATGTATATACAGTGAAGAATGGAAATTATGGAACAAACCTGAATAAAGGCACTCTTAAAGGAAATGCATGTGAGTATGAACCTATATAAAAATATAATTACACATGCTGGTCATTTTGAGAAACCACTTATTTTGCAAAATGACTGAAATCTGGGTATTCAGATTATTGGCAAAAAAGGGCTTAATATTGTGTTTATTGGTATAATAATACACTTTTTTATATTTGCTTGCAGTACTATACAACAATAATACAAACACTATTCCTAGAGTTAACGTTTTCACAGCTTGAATTATCATGATTTTAGCTGTTATATTATAGCTCTCCTCTTTACTATCTGCATCTATTAATTTCTTTAGACTCCTATGACTTCATTTTAAACCACCCCAACCTTCATTAAATGACTTGGTTAAGGCCGATTTAGGGGCACAACTTTATTCTTATTAATATGCACTCCTGCAGGAAAATTGAAGAAACGCTCTGCAAAACCAGCATTCAATTTAGTAGAGCTAAGAACAAAGTATTATGGTTTTGGCACAAATATACAACTCTACAGTCATAGGATGGAGAATAATTGGTTAGCAGCTGTTCAAAAAAGGATTGCACGGTTATAATAAACTGCAAGCTTAACTTGAAATAACAGTGCTGGAGCTCTGAGTAAGATTAAACACAGGCTAAAATTTTCAGAGAAGACATTTCAAGAAAGCGTCTTATAATGATGTATTTCATACACAGAACGCAAAAGTGGTTGAGGTTCAGCACCCAACTGGCAAACTGCAAATTATTTTCAGAGGATATTAATGACTACAGTTAATAGCTACTGCAAATATATAGGAATAACATGAGAACTCAAGACAATATACCCCTAAGTAAAGAGAGACAGACACTGAGTGACCTTAAATGCTTGGTATACTACCAAACTTACAGGCAAAATGTATTTTGCTACAAAATGCCTCAAGTTACTGAGATAGGAAGGCACGTATTGGCTTGCACAGAACTATAAGGATCCAATCCCTGTTGGTGTCCTTGCAGGGCAGACACTTAATCAGTTTGCTCAGTCTTTGCAAACACCAAGGGCTCGTTCCAGTCACATAACCTGGGGAGGAGAGGCACAGAGCTCAGCAACTTCAGGGAATATATAGAGCAGAAAGTGTAATTCAGATGTCCAGAGAAGATGCAAAGAGGAGCAAATATGAACTTTATGGGTTTCTTCTCTTGAATGGTATGTGTCCCTATGCTTAAAATAGGTTACATTTGTCAGTTATTTTGTATATTATGTGAATAGTTGTATATAATTTTTTTTTTTAATGTAAAAAGAAACCAATAAAGTTTAGAAAAAGACCAGTTGGCCCATGTACAGACTGACAACCCCAATTTCACATGCTCCTTCTGGGTACAAGTTTGCTCAAAGAACATTATCAATATTGTATTATTTGTGTTTGATTTCTGTCCTGTTCCAAAGAAAAACAAGTAAAATGGGATGCCACAACACACTGTCACAGACACCGAGATCAGTTGCATTAATTAAGCATCCATCCCTTTGAAATATCAGAAATGCCTGCTAATAGTTAACCAACAAGTTGCATAAAATGGCAGCACACATAACTAATGCTGGCAAAACAGTGGCCATTTCTCACAAAAAGCTATAAATAGAAGGAATATTGGAAAAAACCTACCCAGAGGGTCTTTGTAAATGCTTAAATTTTATGTGAAGCTTTATTTTGTGTGTTTGAAACAGTAGGATACAAAATATACCTCACAAAGCTGATTAAACTTCACCATGGGTCACATACCCAGCTGAAGGGGGTTTTTCTGCCTCCCACATCAGTTCAAGTGAATACTACTTTGGAGTAACAACTCTGGAAATGATCTAGCAATACCTGGGAGTCAGAGAGCCCTGCAGCAATAATGGAAACAGTAATATCCTCTCCAAACAGACCCGAGGATTGTCTGGTGAGATGCCAATTTTCTGGTGGAAAGTACCCACATTTTTCTGCATCGACCTGTGTCTCCAACCCCTTCTCTCTTCCTGCCCTCTGGCTCAGCAACCCACCTTCTCCCCAGTCCTCCCTCCACAACACCTTGTGCGTTAACACAACTCCAGAGCCTCCCAGGCGGCACGTTTTGGCTGTGCTCTTGCAGGCTCAGTGCTGAGCCGTGGAGAAAGCAGCTCAGGAGTGACATTCTGGGGAGTGACTATGCCACGTTCAGCGCTATCAGGGTACCTCAAGGTCTGCTCTAAAGGGGAAAAATGTCTTCTGTGTGGGAATGGTGAAGAGTCGGTGCCCTGCTTCCAACCCTGAAGCTCAGCGATCGCTGGCAGCTCAAGGCCAATCTTGCCAGAATGGACGGCAAGAAAGCTGTTGAAACCAATGCAACTTATTGCTACAGCCCGCTTTCGTGTGACCTGAATACTGTGGAGGACACCGCAGGACTGAATCTTAAAAGAGTGAGGATGCAATTTATGACCTAGCAGAGGAAATAACCTATATATTATATACATTGTTGTCACTAGCCTGGAAGGAACATTAGAAGAGAGAAGACTCGCCATGAGAGCACTGGGAAGCTACAAAAGGCTTAAAGAAAAATGACATGCACCAACGATAATAGAGAACTTGAAGTGAGAGAGGACAACAAACTACATGTGCACTTGCGATGTGATGTGGCTAAGAGAAGAAAAAAAAAAAAAGATATACCGGGAGAGTTTTACAGTGTGCATACTGAAACATTACTTTGCGGAAGAAGCACCAAACAGTCCAGACAAAAGACAATATCGCTCGAGTATTGCATTTATCTGGGAACTGCTGCCTTGGAACAAGTGTGGACAAACAGGGAGAAGTTAAAAGGAGCCAATCTGCTACAGTTTGTCTGATTTAAAAAGCTGAATCTGAAGACTAATACTGGGACCTCCCTAGTTCCAAACTCAGCCACAGTACATACAAAGTACACTTGCTTGAGATCTACGATCTCAGTGAGACTTATCATCAAAGTGAAACATGCATTGCTGCGCTGTGCTGGGACAGGGCCTGAAACACCAAGCAAAGACAAGGAATTTTTTGGAAGAAAATGTATGAAACCATTACTGCAACTGAAGAAATTCTTTCCAACCCCTGGATTCCTTTTTTCCAGTGCCTCCAACTAAATTAAAAGCAGAAAGCAGACAAATTTTCATCAACTCTTTCAGCACATGTTAATTAGAACCCTTTTCATCACGTTAAACATCCTTTAGTCAAATAAATGCTGATTTGATCTGCAGCATCAAGAACAGCAATGAACTGAAGTTATATAGCAATCCTCATGCACTTTGCTTCTTGTTAGCGTTGTGTATGTTACCGTGACCAGGGCCAAGGCTGTGACCAAGGGGTTCAGACTGCCACCCCAGCACCTACAGTGCCTGCTGGCTGGGTCAACATGCTACCCACAGGTTTTACTTATTAACATTATCACACTTCTGTACCAAGTAAGTCCCACATAACTCTCTGAGTGCTGAAAATTAATAAGAATAACTCCTCCTTAACTTTTTCTTTTACTTCTATTTGATATTCTCTAATAATGTTTGCTTAGTAAGCTATTAAAGGTACATTATTTCCAATTTGCTGACATAGTATGCAACGTACAGATATGGGATCAGAGCTAATAGTGTTCCCCAGCTTTTAAGTCCCTCCATACTTCATGCTTTTAAAATAAACTTGGAGAGACAAACCCTTGCTGCCTTTTCTGTAGAAACTTATTACTGTACTAAGGAACTCGCTAGCGCAATTGCTAGTTTGACAGACTCTTTGTGCCAAACGATCCTGTAAACGGTTTGTACAACAAATTCCTCCTGAATGCTTTGAAAGTTCACATAGAGAACTCCTGCAGGATTTGAGCTCTTCTAGATTTTCCCTCTTTTAAATAACCATACTGTGTGTCTGTGATGGGAACAAAACAATGTCATATGAGTGGAGAACAGCAAACGTTATTTCTATAGCTAAGAAAAACAAAAGGAGGCATTTGATGGCTGGTACAGAGCTGTAAATATGACTTCTGTTGTATACAAACGCATGGAAGTAGATAGAAAATAGGATAAAATGCAACTTGGGTCAATTAAAATGGGGCCATGACAAACTGACCACGAATCTTTCTCTGAGAACTGATTTTTTTGACTTTGCAAATGTGGCAGATCTGTGTCAAGTCCTTTGATACAAATGGCAAGTGGGACCTTACTGTTTTTAACTAGAGGAGACCTGGATTAGCAGGAGTAGAAGGCAGATAAGGAGTTGGCAAAAGGGGAATAGCAGTGTGCAGTGCTGAAAGGGAAAATTGAGAGAGCTCACCAACCTAAAGGAAATTTGAGAGGTTATTATACAGAGCCTTGAGAACTGGATTAAAAGAAGTAAGAGTAATATTTAGTAGTCCAAAGAAGAAGAATCTCCACCTGGCAGGTGACAACAAAGGCTTCTGCTGTAAAAACAGCCAGCTGGAAAAACCAAAATAAACAAACAAAAAAACCAAACTAACAAAAAAAAGCCCCACAACCCACCATATTTAGTTGAGCCTGCACCTAAACCGTGAGCCAGGGGATTTGCTTGGAGCACCCCACAGCTGTAGTCCCCGTCATCTACTGCTCCCTTCTGGCCTATGCACCTAGATTTCCACCCCAAAGAAACAAGTAGAGGGCACTGCAGGTGTGAAAGGATGTGCCTTTGGGTGTCTCGGGATACAGAAGTGGAAGGTGTGTTTTGATACAGAGGCTGAGAAGCACGTTGCCTCACTTCGTATTTATGTATGCAGAATGCCAGTGAGCTGCCAGCATGAATGACCACGTGTGCCACTTGCCGGAATATGAATATGAACTTTCTGGTCAATCTGCTTCAAAACCGTTTATTGTCTTCACAGCAATTTGCATTTGTAATTCCAGCTGGAAATTACATATGTGAAAGCCTGTTGTTCCAGAGATCAAAGTTAATTGGAAACACCCTGGACTTTCAGCTGTACGTTGTAAGGAATGGTCTTAGTACTGGTTCCAAAGAGCTGCTGCAGCAAGGCACTGGGGCGCCCCGCTCCAGGGAGACACTGCTGGGATTCAGCCCGGCTCCTTGCAAACTGCTTACTGGGGCTCACACCTGCATTTCAACTGATATTTTTTGGACCAGCTCAAACACTGAACTTCAGTATCCAGGATGCTCTATGTAAATGGCTGTTGCACGAACAAACAGAGACGACGGGAACATTTCCTGCCACACAGGTTACCTGTGCTTACAGCTGTGAGATGTTGTGCAAGTGCTACTGGCATGTGCTATGCAAATGTAGAAATTTTATGGGGTTCATTTAAACACAGACAGCTCTGTTTGCCAAGTCCTAGAAATCTGTACAGGTTAGCACTGTGCAACCCTTGATGGGAAGAGAAATATTCCTTCCCATCCACTGATTGAACAACTACACCTTCTGCGAATACAGGAATAACTAAATGTAACAAGAAGAAAAAAATAATACATTAACTAAGAGAAAGTATGAGACTGCGTAAAATTTCCTCACCTATTTCTTCCCAAGCTCATCTCTGATAGATATCTACATGCTGGCCACATGCCAGAATGGGCTACATTGCGAAAGACAAGCATACTTCACATACATTGCATTGCTACATATGGAAAACAAGTTTCCTGCCCTGACTGTTAGAGTCGGGGAAAATTTTTTTATTTTTTCCTGAAAATTCATGGAATTCAAGAAAAACTATCTTGTTTCATACTGTGGAAATAAAACCTCAATTATTTGCTATATTAACAAGCCAAAACTAAAAAAAAGGCAAAATTGAACACTGCCACCTCCAGTTAAAGTCAATCAAAATATTTGTATTTCCTCATTTCAGTTTTGCATTTTTTGTTTTGTTGTTGGTTTAGGTAGGAGGGAGGTCAATTTAAATTTATAATGAAGTTATTCCCTGAAAATATTCTAATGGTCATTTTCACAACCTCAGAACATTTCCAAAACATTCTTCGAATAAGAAATAAATCAAATCTGAAGAATTCACAGAAGGTACTCTGGTTTTGACAAACCAGAGCTTGTCTGTACCCTCTTACCTCAAGGAAGAGGCAGCTTGCTGCGGAAATTCCAGCCCACATTATCAATTATGCAAGTCTTGTGTTTTTGCAATACCATCTCAGTAGCCTTCATCTAGGGGGAGAATAACTAGTGACATGCAATCTTGACCTAATGAGCTTGTCTCCGTAGGAAACTATACATCCAACTACACATGTTTACATCACTTCAGTCTATTTATAACAATCTGAAACATGTCATTGGACAAATTGAATAAATTGCTGCCATTACCTTTTTGCAAAAAACTTTCTAAAACCAAAATGAAATTACTGAATAAAACACATCAAATTACATTTTTTTTCTCTCCTGATCTGTCTCTCCATGATTAAGCTAACACTTGCCTACAAAGGTTAGCCTTGGGCTCTATTGTACAGTCACCTCTTCTGTGTTTCAACACGTTGAGGGTTTTTTTAAGCTAGGGGAAAAAAAAAACCCCACCCACCAAAAAAAACCCCACACCAAAATATTGAGCCAGATGAAGTTACTAGGGTTACTGTTTCTTGGCTACTGTTGATATGAAAAAAAAAGATATATCTTAATTTGTCAGGGTAAAACTATTTAGAGTAACAGAGGGAAGAAGCTGTGAATGAGCCTTCCTCTGTGCAAGAGTGTGTTAGACTGTATTACTGATGTTCCCTGCTGGGCTTACCCTGAGTGGCTGAAGGTAACTAACGCTTCCAACAAAGGTACAAAGGAAAGGTGAGTTAAGCATGCCAGAACCAATTGCTACTAGGACTGCACATATAATGAAACACTTTTCTCAGAAAATTAATATGTCAAAAAAAAAAATCTAGCTGATGGTCAGCACCAGAAAGGCTTTTTCAAAAATGAAAACTACAGAAGAACATTTGTGTGTCCTTGACCTTATCATTATTCTTCCATTTTGTCCTTTTCTTTCTCCAGTCCTTTCTCTTTTATATCCTTTAATTCCTCTTCAGTCTCTTGCTCCTTCCTAGTCTTGCTGCTTCCTAGTGGTGTTTTCTCACCCGAATTCCTAGACAGACCCTTTCTTTTTGATCATTCTTTCCTTTCCATGCCCACTACAGTGAAAGTTTGTTTCCTGTAAAAAATTAACATTTCTGGTTATTTATGAATCCTGGAGTTTCAAAATTTCTTGAAATGGTGGCTGGGCAGTAGCTGAAACAATATTCAATACCAGGATATTGTTCCGAAGACTGAGAACTAGACATTCTTCTTTTTTTGTGGGGGTTGTTTTTTTTTTTTGGTGCCTTGTCGGAGTAATTTTTGAGAAAAGGCAGGAAGGGTTAGATCACATGGGCAAAACTCTTAAATTACATGAACTGGATGCCCCACATCATCACAGCTGACTATAAAGTGGTGTCCTCAGCAAAAACTCCAGGTCAGGAATTCACTAAAATTAGCCACTGATGGTTGCTTTTGAATGTTTTCCAACTATCTGTGATAGGTTTGGACCACCTCTCCTAATAAATTCAGTGTCCTGATGGGCTGAAACTAGCTATGCAAAAAATTTTCTGGGCAGAAGCCAAG
>NW_010231504.1:61707-67452 GCF_000690775.1 Eurypyga helias | reverse complement strand
AACTGTATTCATTCTGGGGTTTTAGGTTAAATTTAGTGGTGGGTTTTAGATTAAGTTAATGAACATAAATGAGGAGATGCCCAAGGCCAGCCTGGATTGACAGTATTTTACCTTTATCAGAATCAGATGATGGAATTATAAGACTGGTACGTGAGAACCAAAAACACAGGTCTGAGCCACTTCTGCCTCTCTTAGTTGGCAACTTAAATCTTTCTTTTGTCATCTACCTAAACCAGCTCCTAGAGATCAGCATCCTACATGTATTCCCAACAATACAGACACAGAAACTTGAAAATTATGAATATCTAAAAGTCCTTAAATAAATGGCAACCCCTTAAAGGTACTAAGCTTCACTAATGTACTTGATTGCATGAGAAGTGGTGGATATTAAGCTGCAATTCTTAGATTTATTTATTTTCTTTCACTGACTACTTACAGCCTGTTCTGAATACTGTTAGGTATTTTTTCTGCATTTGAGAAAGCTCCTTTAGCACTGTTACAGCAAGCTTCGGGCACTGCCCACATCTATCTGGAGTGAGTCCAGAGGAGGCCATGAAGATGCTCCGAGGGCTGGAGCACCTTTCCTATGGGGACAGGTTGAGAGAGTTGGGATTGTTCATCCTGGAGGAGAGAAGGCTCCGCAAGGAGCTTACAGCACCTTCCAGTACCTGAAGGGGCCTACAAGGAAGCTGGGGGGGACTTTTTACAAGGGCCTGTAGTGACAGGACAAGGGGGAACGGGGTTAAACTGAAAGAGGGGAGATTTAGATTGGATATGAGGAATAAGTTCTTTATGGAGAGGGTGGTGAGGCAGTAGAATAGTTTTCCCAGAGAAGCTGTGGATTCTCCATCCCTTGCCATCTTCAAGGCCAGGCTGGACGAGGCTTTGAGCAATCTGACCTAGTGGAAGGTGTCCCTGCCCATGGCAGGGGGGTTGGAACTAAAATGTCTTTTAGGTCCCCTCCAACCCAAATCATTCTGTGATTCTATAATGCCTTTTAGCAAACCCTGTGCTGGGTGTTACTTCTTGTGAAGTTTTACTAAACCCAAAGATTAGGAGTTTGGGGCACATCTGTGCTTACAGTGCCATTCATTAGCACAGAACAAAGACTCCCATGGAAATGGAAATCAAACATAGACCCTCCTTATTTTCAATGTGTTTCATGTTGACTCTTCTATATATGCTGATATCCATGACTCCTTACCTCCTTAATAGCCGAGGTAGGAAATCATTCTCTATTTGTACTCGATACAAACTGTTGCAAAGATGACACAGCAGAAGAGATTATATATAGCCCAAGTCAATGTTGGTTTTGTATTCACTTTGTGTATCCCATTTGACCATGAACATAATGTGTACTTGTTTGGATCCACTGTGTCTTGCAAAGGCTGAGAGTTAAGAAACCTTGCCCTTGAGATTGTGTGCTGAAAGTCTTACAGTTCAGAAAATGTGCTTTAAGCTAAAAGTACAGAAGAAATGTACACATCAGGCAGATTTATCAGAAAGCAAAAATAGGTATGACTGTCACTATAGAAGCCTGTTACAACACAGATGTTCCCAATGATATGATGCAGTACCAGCTAGCAGCTGCCCATCCCATAGATGCTTGCTGGTTTAGACAAGAAAGGTGGCCTTCATTACCCAGGGAAGCAGTTGCATTTTTCCAGTAGGACACAATCTGTTTATATACACCCTACAGGAAAGAAAGAGCTTGCATAGAGGTGGAACCACTGTACAACTAACCACGATTTTCCTATAAGGGTGCCCATTTCCAGTTCATGCATCTACTTGTAGAAAGCCAACAAAGGCCACCATCTCAAGCAAAGAGTGAAGGGGTGTTTTTTGCAGAAGGGTTTTGAAGGATGGACAAGCAGTCCATAGGAGTGAAATATTTGCCAGCCAGTTGCACACACTCAGGAGCTCTCCCCAGAGGCAAGCACGTCTTCACCTTTTTGCAAGGGCTTCAGTGGAAACAAATCTAATTTTGTTAATCACAGCTCCATAATGTACAAGGGAGAGGATGAATGTACCAAATATTCTGGCAACATTCATGCTGATCTTGCTACCTGATGGTTGATACTTAACAACATTAAGATGTCCTATATTTATATGTATGTGAATTGAGCAAGCATCCACTGTGGTGATAACAAGTGCTAACAAAATATCCTTACTCCAGTCCAATCCACCAGACCTCCCTCTGTATCTGCTTCTCTGTGAGGCTACTTTTTAGTAAAAGTGCTCTGGGGAGCAGGAAATTTCTTTAATTTTAGCAAATAATTTTGTAATAATATTTCAGTAATTAAGGACAGAATTCAGTTAATAGCTGTAACAGGCATTTTAATTTATTCAATCTGCTTTTAAATGTCAGCAGTGACTGCACATTTGAAGTTCTATTGGGCAACTGATTCCATAACCCCCAGCCATAATTAACATATAATCAGGATAAGAAAAAACAAGTAACCTACCAAGGTGGATCTTAATATACGATTAAAAAAAGTAAAACAAAACCACTAACAGTGGCTAGCAATGGCCACTCAAGATCTCAACGCTAAAAAAAAAAAACCAAAAAAAAAACCAAAAAACCACCACCATGTCAAAGCTAATAGGAACTGAAAATTCCACTACGGTTTTGCTCTTTGATATTTAGCTAAGCAGAATATATTGGAAGACACACATGGGCTCACCATGAGCTTAGAATCAGGAGCAAGACCTCGGAATTTTCCTACTGGGATTTTTGAAACCAAAAGCAGCAATGGGCAAAACCCAAGAATTTCAACTCCTTGGCCTCAATGGGTAAAAATGTTCCCTCCTTGTTTATTTTTTCCATCCAGAAAAAGAAAAAAAACCCACACACAACACCCAACCCAAAGGACAGACACAATATTCTGCAGATGATCTTTGGTTGCTATTTTCAAAGTAGGAGAAAGCTGGAGGGAAGGACAAAAGAAGCAGTAATTTTGATGTGTCTTTTTATGGGTAATCATCTATGTTATCCCCACCATCAGTGCAATAATGCCTATTTCATCTTCCTGCCATGCAATATGCCTGGAGTCCTCTGAAACGCAGAGGGATAAGTCACTCGTACCTGAAGGGCACTGCACCGTTAGCTGTATCTAGTCATATTTAAACATTGGAACTTCTTTTTCTTCCAAGGGGAGAACAATAAAATGATTTTTTGAATCCTGATTCAAAAGGCGAGAGCCACTTTCTGAATCAGTGCTATCACCTTTTGGCAATAGCGGCCTCTTCCTGGCAAGTGTCATGTCTCTATAACTGTTTGAGTGCCCCAACTTAGAGCAACATATCAAACCCTTCGAAGCATAGAGAATCAGATCACTAAGGAACAGCGAATACAAAAATGCAAGAAGCAGCAAAAAGGAAAGAAAAAAAATCACAGTTGATAATAAACACACATTAAATAAAATTCTTCTGTGCATCTGGGAATAGGGTATCTGAACAATTTCAAATCCAGAAAACAGAGAATGGGAACAAGAAATTTTCCAACATGACATAAGAATCTGGCAAGTTTACCTGTGCTCTGCTCCCTCTGGAGATTAATATGTGGAATTTTCCATCAAACGGAGGGAGGAAATCTTCTTTATTTTGCCTCTTTTTGTTTCCTCCCATATATCCTGCTGTTGTAAGGAAGCATCACTCTTTCAAGCTCTGTGAAATACCTGATACTGTTCTCCTGATTGGGGATGGATAGCACTTTCATAGAATTTCAACTGTCACAATAACATAATACATAACTGTTGAAGGGAGACAGCTGTGAAGTGTAAAAGTTGCTAGCTAAAATACGGAAAAAAAAAACCCCACTCACCAAAACTGGCTTAGATTGGTGTCCATTTTTGTTGTAACAACCTATGTTCTATTTTATGTATCCAATTCCAGCTTTCCAACTGGAAAACATCAAAAGAAAAAAATATTTTTGTGGAAACTTTTATTTATCAGTAATGCTCGATTTCACTGACTAAAACAAGGGGTAAAAATTCAGCAAGTTATTACAACATGAACTGTCATAAAGTTCTGAACCCTACAGTAAAGGTACATTGGATCCTAACTTCTGTTTAGGCACCTCACTACCAATGAAATCTACAGGTATGAAGCCCTTCTTGGGGTCTGTTGCTCAAGCTCTTCAGGAGACCTGAGCTGAACAGGTTAGATGCCACGATGTTCCTGTGACTGCAATGCAACCATGCGGGTGCACAAACGACAAGACCGTTTTTACCTTTTTAAAGATTAGAGACTTGTGATTCCTATGGCTTGCTGAGTCAGAGACTAGAATGGAAGGCCAGATTCAAATTTTGTACCTGAAGGTTTAGCTAAACCATGGCTTAGATTAAAATGCTCTTATGCAACCACAAATTAGTGAACTGCCTGCAGGAAATCCTCAGGTGACATTTTATTTTATGTTGCAGTTCAGACTAGAAAGTTACAGGGTTCCCTTCTGGCTTCCCTAAATACAGTAGTTTGTGAATGCAGGGCTGAACCTATTCTCTAAGCTTTGCTTATTATTTCATGTTGAATCAGGCTGTCAAATCTGGCTTGCAAACTGCTCCTGCTCAATCTTCTCCCTACATCTTCAGCAGAGAGCCCAGATGTAGAAACGCATGTTTTCACGTAGGCAGGTTTCTTTCAAGGAGGATTAATTTACAAGAACTG
This sequence comes from Eurypyga helias, assembly GCF_000690775.1. NCBI lineage: Eukaryota > Metazoa > Chordata > Aves > Eurypygiformes > Eurypygidae > Eurypyga > Eurypyga helias. Next base: position 62,787 of record NW_010231504.1, on the reverse strand, counting down.
ACTGTGAAAAAGACAATTGCTGATCTAGCTTATCATAACAGTGTCTCACAGGTCTGTATACTTTTGAAGCAGGGATTGCCAATTTAAATGGGGAGGGTTTGGTTTTTTGTTTGGTTGGTTGTTGTTTTGGGGTTTTTTTTTTTGAGGTTGGGCCTGGAATGATTACCTACCTAGCAAGGTTCTGGTTTTGGTATTTGGCTTGTGCTCATCACTGGCACAAGTTTCTCAGTGGACTGAAATTTCAGCAATACTGCATGGAGAAATCATACAAACATTTGATAGGCCAATGAGTCATGTGGTAAGAATAAGGCAAAGGATGCAAGACAATCTAGGAATGCAGTACAATTTGGAAATGGAGGAGCAGGAAGAAAAAGAATGGAAAATACTATTTATCTAATCATGATATGCACAATCACAGCCACTTGTTTTCTCTCTGCTTTCTTCCAGCCTTTCATTCTCCTCTTATAAACAAGAAAACACCACCACAATCATCTTCTCTAACATACTTCATCATAGTCCTAAATGTTTCAATATACACAAAATTGCAGAGGGATTTTTTATTGTTTCCATTTTGTCGGCAGGATCCATGTGCTCTGTTTCTACATCTGCTTCTCTGAATGTTTTTCTGCATCATCTGCTTCTCTCTGATATGAAGGTTTCTTTCACAACCATGTCTTCCTTCAGAAATATACCCCTATTTGTAGGCATTCTTTCTCATCCTTTTTCTGCAGTTACTCCTCTCACAGTCAAGTTTTGCAACATGTTTCTTCCCTATAGTATTTATTTATGCATTCTCAGAGGGAGAAATTACTTCATCATCACTGAATGCAGGACACTAGGCATATGCAGACATGAGAGCTATGTTGTTTCTTAGGGGAAAGTATTCCCATATTGCTGACTTCATCTCATGATCCTTTCTGGTAGAGATTAATGCAGCCAATATGCTAAAATCATAGTGATTTTTCAATAGTTCTCATCTATCGTGAATTCTCCTGAAAGACGTACTCTAAACCTAAAGGAATAAAATACAGTCCCAAAGATGAAACACAAGTGTATTTACCTCAACCCCAGACCTCATCC
>NW_010231504.1:23565-61676 GCF_000690775.1 Eurypyga helias | reverse complement strand
ATTCCTGCTACTGCAGATGTTCCGTGCTTTAAAATAAATTAACGCTTTTTAAAGAAAGAACCTTCTCCTCATACCTTCACTTCCATGAACCTTGAACAAGATGTTTTCTAGAAGAATCAGTCAAGCTTTAAAAGCCCCACCGTCAGGAGAGTAATGCAAGATCATGAGAAGATGGACTCAGATATGCCGGACCAGCTCATGTCACTCAAGCAAGTCCAGCAGGGATCAGCCTCTGCCTTTCCCTCTCTGCTGTCTGTAAATTTCCCAAGTCCAGTCATCAAGGCTGGTCTCATTTTCTTAATGATATGGAGCTGTTACAGCAGCCAAAAAGCTCTTCCTCCACTGAGCTGCTTATATGTCTTTTACTTTATTTTAATAACAAGCCAAGAAGGGAAGGGAACTGGGAAAATTCCTTTATTGAAGACACCTGAATCTGAAGCCGAAAAAAAAAAATCTGTAGAAACTAACTGCCTCGGTTTTAAGGTGACAGAATACTCAGAACTTTAGATCATATGCTTCTTGCTTCTCTGTGCCTGTCCTTAAACTCTGGAATATCAATAAGATTAGATAGAATTTATTTGAATTAAAACAAACAAACAAAAAACCCACAACACTTTGTATTTACAGCTTAACCACAATCCAAAATGCTTGTTTTCTAGACTATACATATCACATAGGAGAATAACTGATCACCAGAGGATGGCTCCTTTTATTTTTAGCGTGTTTTGGTACCACTTTTATCTGTGGGAGAGCTGCTGGGGAAATAATTTTTCAGACATTCATCCACAGAAGGGTTGGTGGGTACAGGGGAGTGCAGGCTAAAGACTAGTCTGATTCTGCTTCACTGTCCAGTTTATGGCTTCTATATGCTGCTGGAGAACTACGTGGCTATGGAGGATAAACAACACCCTCCTAGTGTTCGGTCCACTGCTGGACTTCTCAACCATGAACACTACGTAAAAAGCAATGTTAAATACAACCAGACTGCAATATGCACACCTACGCAATTACAGCAAAAATCAGAGGACGTTCTACCCATGTGTTGCCAGACATATTAACCAGGCGTAACATGCTGAACTGCAAGTTTAAATCGGGATACCTGGGAAAAAGTCTGGACAACCAACAACATGTTGGCTAAGCAGGCCCCATGAAGCATAGTTTCAGAAGAACTCAAGTTTCTGGCATCTATTTGTCAACTATGCTGCCCGTAGACGACCTCTCCAAATTCAATCAAGCAGCCTTGCAGGTGCAACCAAGGCTGAGATTTCTTCTATACGGATTTGCACTACTCGGATTTGTACCACATCTGCCTCCAGGCAAGCCCAGGATTTGGATTCAACATCTTTCATAAGCAGCATATGCACACACCACAAGATGCAAGAGACCAGGTTGTGAGTTGTATTACTTTTTTTTTAAAGAAAGTTCACTTGATGGGCACTATTTTTCCTAATAAAGTTACACCTTTCAGGTGTGCTGACTTTGGTAGGCCTACAAAAGCAGAGTTGGATGGAAACCCAAACTGAGCAGCAGACCCTGGAACTGCTATTCACCATCTGATAGCAAAAAATAGGCATAGCTTCCCCTGAAAGTGCTCATCCAGCCACAAAAGCATTCTACAACTGCTTCTCAATGTAAAGGATAAAGACTTTTACCTCCTTTTAGCCTTTTCCCATGGCCAATATTACTGTTCTGTAATAACTCATCTCTGAGTAACAAAGTAAACAACATTACAAAATCATTTCTGAAACCAAATATCTGATAAAGATGATTAATGCCTCGTGAAATACCCAAGTCATATTTGCAATAACTGCAATATTTGAGATGGATAAGAGGAGAGAATTATAGGATTTGCTGTAAGGCTGAATTATCTACAGGAAGTTCATGTGAATGTCACATTACCATCTAACTCGCTGGTACCTGCCAGGCATACTCCTTAACAGTGGGTTTATTTGGTTTCTGGATTTTAGAAATAGAACAGTTAGAGTTTTGAGACAGATTTTGTAAAGCTACCCTCAAAAATACCCTCATTCTTGAAGGAAACTGTATCAGTCTAGAAACTGCTGCACGAACATAGGAATCTCTGTTGTATGAACAGAGTTTTGGGGTATTCTTGAATTGTTGCCCAAAAAAAATTTCACAATATTTGTTCAAGACAAAGTTTGCCAGCAAGTACAGCCTTCTTCCAAAGAAAAATGTCACATTTATTGTGAATAAGTTATGTAAGTTCTGTAATTTCCCAGCACAATAAAAACCTAAATGTTTGGCGCATGCTTTGGAAGAAAGACGACTGAAAGGTACCATCTTAGAGGACTTCAACCACTTCGCATCATATAGTCCATAAACTACAAAGAGAATTATGGATCCCCCTCTACTCTGCTCCCTCCTCCTCTACTCCGCTCTTGTGAGACCCCACCTGGAGTACTGCATCCAGCTGTGGAGCCCTCAACATCAGAAGGATATTGACCACTTGGAGCGAGTCCAGAGGAGGCCACGAAGATGATCAGGGGTCTGGAGCACCTCTGCTATGAAGAAAGGCTGAGCAAATTGGGATTGTTCAGCCTGGAGAAGAGAAGGCTCCGGGGAGACCTTATAGCAACCTTCCAGTACCTGAAGGGGCTACAAGAAAGCCGGGGGAGGGGACTTTTTACAAGGGCCTGTAGTGACAGGACAAGGGGTAACGGGTTTAAATCGAAAACAGGGAGGTTTAGATTAGATATCAGGAAGAAGTTCTTCACTGGGAGGGTGGTGAAGCACTGGAACACGTCACCCAGAGAAGCTGTGGGTGCCGCATCCCCGACTGTCTTCAAGGCCAGGCTGGATGAGGCTTTGAGCAACCTGGTCTAGTGGAAGGTGTCCCTGCCCATGGCAGGGAGGTTGGAACTGGATGATCTTTAAGGTTCATTCCAACCCAAACCATTCTGTGATTCTATGGATCACTTCCTTTTCTCCCAGTGATATTGTAAAGAAGCTCTTCTCCCATTTATAATCATACGACTGTCTCGGTAGCTTGCTAATGCACAATATGATAGCATTTGATGAAAAGAAAGTAGGAAAGAAAAGTTGTTATTATTGTTGGCAGCCACTGACTTCTGGATTTCTCATATTTATTCATGTAAAATTATCTATTACATCATTTTGTTAATAATGGCTGAATGCTTTGTAAGGTTTGTTATAAGCTAAATTCACAACCAGAGTTGTTCTGACTGGACACAACTGTTTTGTTTTGCCTTCACGATGCCTTAAGGTTCTCTCTTATAATCAGTCACTTCTCTGGTGCTAATGAAAAGCCTTGCCGCAAATACTCCAACTTAATTATTATTCTATGACCACTCCTATACCCCCCAGCCCCAAATTGCACCAATACGAACACTGGTGGCAAACAAGCACAAACAGGGCATGAAAAAGGTCAAAGAAAATTTGTTTTCTACTTTAAATGAGTATCCCTGTAAAACTCTTCTCAGCACCTGCTGAGTCCTTATAGCCCCTAGAATTTTCTGCACTCCTGCAAACCACGCGTTTCACATGGAAAGGCAAGGAAGAAACATCTGCAAGAGGAAAGCTGGCAATGAGGTAGATCCTTCCCCAGCCATTCGCACCTATCATGGGAAACTCCAGGCTCCTTTGAATAGTCACAGTGTAATGGAGGAGGAATGTGGACAGACTTTTCCCCCCATTTCTAGTGCAAACAAGCAGAAACAGAGCCTTGCAGGTCTAAGTGCAGATGGCTGGGGGTGGCACAGCATAGCTATGGCTGTGCCACCACACATTATCTTGGACAAGGTAGTCCTTTATAACAGGCTGCAGAGTCTCCTTTTTCTTAAGATGTGCTGCAATACCTAGAGCTGCTTGCAGCTATCATCAAAGAACCTGGAATTTTAGCACACGCATACTTTCAACCGGACTTTTTTTACCCACCAGAAGACTGAGTAATTAACAGAGACACCCCCACTTGAGCCCTTTCTGGGTGATTACAAAACCCTGGAGCAGGCGATGGAGCACGCCTTGCTCCAAGGGCTGAACACCAAGGGCAAAGCACATTTGCCAGCACTGCTCTGCCCAGCCACCACCGTCCACAAGAGCTGTGGCAGGAGACACTGAGAGAAGAAGTGGTATGGCCTTTATCCGCTACTCTGGTGCTCTTCCCTTTGATTTTCCAGAATGCCCTTGAATAAATCCCCTTTCCTCCCTTGTTAGCAAAGAGGGAAGCTGGGCTGAAATCGGCTTAGTCATGATCACCAGTGCAATTACACTGTGCTTGTTGAACCGAAGGGAACCCTTTGTTACCCACACCCAACCTGATATTGTACTACCCTGCTCTACAACTACCTACACTTTTGGAACTACTTGTCAAGAGTGACAATTTTCTAACAAATGCTAGGACAAAGGAACATTAGAAAACAAACAAGCACAAAAACCTCCACTAAATGAAAGGCTTGGGAAATTATCATCTTTCTTTTATTTACAAGGAACAAATAACCTCATGTGTGTCAGGAATAAATGGAAATCAGCCCCCAGCCTTCACAAATAATCACGTGTAGAAAACACAGTGGTTTTGTTAAAAAATAAAGATGAAATTTTCAGTTAACTAAGGAGCAAGAACTATTTCTTCTATAGCCAATCTAATGAGGTTTTCAAACCTGGTGTATTCTGATCTCATCTGTTTCCTTATGGGCAGAGAAGCCAATCTTGAGCTTTCCTGTTGCAGATCAAAGTGACAGCTACAAATGTCAGTAAAACAAAGTCTCCCCTAGTGTCAGGCAAAACAGGATAAAAAGGAGACAAGCAAGAAATTCAGCACCAGGATATATGACAAAGTGGGAGAGTACTTCTGCCATCCCAAGAAAACCGAACACCTACTAAATCTTTTATTTCAATAAATACAACTTTATTATGACAGGAGAACGGTTACCATATATGTGTCAACTCTCTGGGGAATCAGTTTTTTATTTTCTTTCCCATTCAAGAACAGTTGTTCATATATTTATTTGCACTGCCATAACGCGGAGATGCAGGCTGTGATCAGAGGTCCATTGTGTAAGGTGCCGTACACAGAGTTTATCAAAACAACCTCTGCTTCAGAGAGCCTCCAGTCTAAACAGGGAAATTCTAGAAGTCCCAAGGGGAAACAAATGCTTGTGAGGCTTCCAAGAAAGAACCAAAAAGTCTTTGGTAAAGTGTCTTTGGGTGGCATTTCAGACTAAAACGGAAATCTTGATGTTCTCATTTCAATGATATATTTCCTTGGGCTTGTGTCATTAGGATTCTACCCTGGGTTTTCTCACCAATTACATCAAAACAGTTTCAGATAATAAAGTTTAAGTGAGGCTGAAAGTTGTCCCCAAAGCAAAACTTAACTAGAGTCCCTTTCTATCAGAGAACTCAGTATTTAATTAATCTTTACAATTCCTCCTCAGACTAGGGTGCCAGAAATTCCTTGGTTACTCCTCATATGCAAATATTACAATCTCTAACTCCCACCACTACTTATTTAATCTTTCTTGAAGACTAAGGGAAGTTGAAAAAATAAAGAAACCTTGTCTACATGAGTGACTGTCACTTGGAGAGAGCAATAAAACACTCTGAAGGCAAGTCCACCAATGTATTTTCAAAATTAAGGCCTGAAATATCTTGAAAAGGACACCTCAAATAACCTCTTCAAAGAAAATTATGTCCAGCTGTGTTTATGTAATTAAAATGAACAAAAGGACAAAACCAGGTGTGTTCTTATACACATGATCTTTCATCCATTCAGAGACAAAATGGCTACATATAAGGCACAGCAAAATGTCACCTTCTAAACATAAATATGCATTGGAGAGAGGAGTGTGGGTATTTTAAGCAAAAAATAAATAGATGGTGGACAGAGCAAGGAGTACAAGGAGATCTGGATTAGTGGGAGTGCCACTACCTGAGGACATATCTTCCTTTTCTAGAAAATATAAGGACCAAGAGGGAAACACAAAAAAATCAAGAAAATGCCAAGATGATGCTTACTTCCAAGTTCATACAGAATCAACAGCATCTTGAAGCCCCTTGTCTCTGAACAACTTCTTTCTTTACTCAGCAGAGGCATTACTCCTTTGGTCTCTACATGGTCTTCAGGATTCTTCAAAAGTCTAGTAAAAAAAACCCGAGGTTGATAGACTGACAATATGCTTACTCTTGGGCTGTGTGGATGGTGGAGTTTCATCACTTAAATGTGATTGCTTCTGTTACTGTAGATGTGCATTACATTTCTGCCATATGTGTTGTCAAGAAGTGGAGATCTTATAAGGAGTATTACGTTTGCTGGATGTGCTGGAGGACAAGGTGGGAAAGAGGAGGGAGGGAAAAAGAAGCATATTTGTCAGGGGTTATTCAGACCAAGCAGCACCCTCTTAGCCTTCCATTGTGAACATAAGTAATACACATTTATATTTCTGTAGAAATACTACTGCTAGGTCAGTGGACAAAAATCTGACTGGAAATTAGTTCAGTTGTTGGAATCGAAGGCAGAAGAAATAGTTAAAGTTTTCACATGTGGTATTTAACTGATAGAAGATGTAAAGTAAATGCTAGCCATTTTATCACCTATGTAGTTGTTCTGACATTGTATTTTAACAAACAGTAAAATTACTTCACTGAAGTCAGATTTCAAGCGTGTTGTTCTTCTTTTAAATAAAAATAGCATAATCTACTTTTGCACTACTAGCTGTTTATAACACCACGAAGAATTTCTTTTCGTAATTATCTTCTGAGTTGCAAAAAAGTTAATCCTTTCCAGAGCTGAACAAGCTAATTTTATAAAAAGCAGAACATGTCTGATACAGTGAAGGGATTTCTGTTCTAAAGCTTTCAAATCTCCTGTTCACCTTCCTGTCAATCACTGAAGTGAATCAACTTCATCTAATCTTGGTGAGCAAAACCCAGTAAAAAAAAAGCTAGTTCAGCAGTATGGCAGTCCAACATGCTGTGTTGCAGACAGAAGATCCTAAATATTCTACTTAACAAATGACCCTAAAAATCCATATAGGTGAAGAGCGAGGGGAGAACACAGTCCAAAGGTATTTGAAGGAAACTTCAAGTCAGGGACTGAATAGTAGACAGGCCAATGCAACCCGGCCAACTTCATCACTGTGAGTTTCTGGTTGCCTTCCATTTCCAAGAAAGGAGGACACTGCAGAGTTATTGGACAAAAACTGCTAAAGCATTGTAATTTTAAAATTTTGCCCATGACAAATTCCTAGACTGTTAGAGTTTTACCTAACATGGAGGCAATATTTCTTCAAACCAGTTGCTGAGCCCTTGTCTGACTGAAGTTATTCTTACACCACAGGTTTGTTGGGTCTTTGTAATTTTTTGTTTTGCCCTTTTTTTTTTTTTAACTTAAACTCTGAATAACAAATTGAGTTTAAATTATCATGCTGAGTTCTTAAGCCATTTCAGTTCAAGTGGGGCTAGAGGTTTGTCTACAGATTTGATCTGGAGCAACTAATTACTGAAATTTTTTAAATCACTGGAAAAACAACTGACATTTTAACAAAGCACTGAAAAGATGAAAACTTGTAATTACCTAGTTGCAGTCTGTACTACTACTCCACTCTTCATCTGACCGTGTTATTTCTCCCAACGCATTAACTGGATCTACCGTAAAATCTATACAGTAGACAGAGAGGTTTCTATGCTTGGGATCAGGTATTTTAACCTACAGTATTTTTTCTCTCTAGTGAAGCTTTAAGGCTTTGAGGAACATGCAACCTTTGTTATGACTCACACAGGAATAAACTTCAGTTCTAAATTCACTAAATTAAATCTGTTATTGCCAAGGACCACAATGAAGAGAGATATTTATTCAATATGCTTTCCACTAGGGCCAAGGACTAAGTTCATGGCTTATGGTCGTTTTTTATGTAATGAACATCAAATGAAAGGTGCAAAAGGATTCCATTTTAAGACAGAGTTAAAATATGCTATTTAATATACTAAAAGCTATAGTGCACTGTATTGCAAGTCCACAATGTTCCACAATGTCAATTGCTGCCTATGCCATTAAAGAAATTAAATGGATTGAGTTTCAGAAATAACCTGTGAGCTATTGAGAAACAATTTCTGCAGCCCCTCAAGATGACCTGCCTATTACAGCTGCATGGCAGACAAGGTTAGTGCAAAACCCTCCCTTGGTTGCACGCTGGATGGGAACATGCACCTCAAGCCTTCCAGCCTAAGTATGGGGTTCTTGTGAGTTTGAGCCAACAAGCAAAGTTCTGCACTTCCTCCAGCTTTATACAAAGACCACATAGTACCAAAATTTTATATTCTCTGAGTACCCACAAATCAGGCTGGCTGCAAAACTGGCTTAAGATTATGCAAAAGATGCATGAATATTGTAGACAAGTTAAAACCGCTCACAGCTTTGAGTCTGCATGGAAATGAACAATTATCTGCCCAGGTACAGATGACGGCAAAAATTTCCCACCTGCACATTTCCTGCGTATTTTCTTCTTGTTCCAGTATTTCTGAGCCTATTATGTGGTAATCAATTTACCACCACCATGAAGATAAAACAGCCCAGACAGCTCTTTCCTGGAAAGTATGGGAGAATTGCAGGGATCATTAATTAATATTATAATATGCAAATAAAAGATAGTGCTTTACCAAGGAAGTTTTCATAGCACTGTAAAATTATACAAAGACTTCATCTCTCATTCAGGAAGTCTCATAACCACAAATCACAGGAGGCTAGAAGAGCATCATAACTGCCTTGCACTACCAATACACTCTCACCTTAGGAACCCACATTTAATCCCTTTGGAGAGAGGATTCAAGGTGAGAAGAACCCTTAGTTTGTCTTGGTACAGCCATTCTTTGGTGAAAGCAAGCACAGTTTCAGAAGGACATTTTTTCACTATTTACTTTTCTCCAAAAGTAAGTCCTGTTAGATTGCTCTTCAATAGGTGTACAGCATGGAAGTGAAATAAAGGCTATAGGAAAGGTAACTGAACAAGGAGGTCAATACCACTAGCTCATACACAGCTGAAATCTTGATTCTAATAACAGCTCAATTTAGCTCCAAGAATAATGACAGCATGGATATTGTAACAAAAAAAACCCAGCTCTACGATGCCATTATGAGGTCAAAAATGAAGGAACACAAAATAACGTAGGTGGGGAGGAAAACTGAGCACTGTCCCAGTCCTGTGATCCTTTTTTTTTTTTTTTAATTATTTAATTACTGCCCCCACCTAAAAATTTCAGGCATTTTAGAATAACGATCCACCAAGAAATAAAGATTCTTGCTATTCAATGTTTTCAACTTCCAGGCAAACTGGTGTCTGACAGGAGTTAGGTCTTTAAATAAATATCCAGTTCCTCCAGTGGGTAACCTTTTCTCCTTTTCTTCTCCATCAGCTGCCACTGTCAATCCACCTATTCAATTGGAGTCTGTATTTTTCTGTAAGTACCCATCCCTGCAATGTCTGCCATTTCACATCAGCAAATCTTTGCCTAATACCTAGTTTTAAAGTAAAAAAAAAAAACAACAAACAAATAAATCAAAAGCTGGAGGACTGTGAAAATATTCCTCCAATTTTAAGAGAAAGAATAGATTCTTTCTAACCTTTTGCTTTGATAAAAAAAAATTCCATCATCTCTGTATTTAAAAAAAAATAAAATCTAAATAATGAGCCTGGAAAACAAAACTATAGATACGTGTCTCACAACCAGTTACCACTGGTGTTTCCCCAGCCTTTGAGGGATGCTTTTCCCATCTCTCAAAGTCTCTCTTCCAAGTTTATTAAAGGTGCCTAATAAAAGAAGAGTTTATGATGGTACCTTTCCCTGCAACAAACTTATTTTCTCCTTCACACATTTATTTCAGAAAAGTTGTATGAATCGATTATCTTTGAAAATCCTACTCCTCCACAAAATTTCTCAGGACTTGTTCAGATGGACAGGAATACAGAAGTCTACAAACACACAGGCAGTAGTTTTGGCTCATTTCTCAAGGAAATCCAGAAAGAGAATAAAATTCACGCTCAAAGATAGGCTGAGAGTCTCTGCTAAATTGAACTGAGAGCATTAGATGGTCAGGCCATTAGAGAAGAGGTGGCACAAGGTTTACGTAACCCAGCCGTGTGGTGTGGTGGCATTTGACCTACTGCTTAGCTGAGCACTAACTCTACTTCCAGCAGGAGCAACAACCAGCAAACAAGCAGGTGGGAGGAGACAGGGAACAAAAGGAAAGAAAAGAAAAAAAAAAAAAAGGCTTTGCTAGCTGATCTGGTTGATTGATGTAATTAATTGCCACCCACACAGGTAGGTGTTGCTACTGTTTATTTAGCACTCTGCCAGCAACAAATGGTTGGGATTCCTTCTGGTTGCTCCATAGACTTTGTCTACCTGGAAGTCAAAACCAGTTGTATCTTACGTATCACCACTGACTAAACAAAACATCAAGAGTGTAAGATAAACAATCCTAAGCAGCTGGATGGCAGGGACACTGCATGTTATCCCCACCTGCCAGGGAGTCATGGGCAGTGGGATCCAGCCAGTTTTCCTTACAAAGCTCCTTCTCTTCTGCTATACCTCCTTCCTCAGAAAGATGCTAGTACAGCACTAAGAGACTCATAGCTATGTATACTCTTGGAACCTTGTGGGCTTGAAGATTTAAAAGCATCTGCTTCGTGTGCTGCTATGTTTGGCAAAGGCAAAGCAATGGGGGAGAGCAAAGGGGGAAAAAATTACATATCAGGACTGTTCCACTGGGGAAGGAAACTTAAATTCAAGAACATATAGATTTTGCAAAAGACACTTGGAGCAGGAACTGCTTTGATTTTGTTTTTCGGTTCTGTACTTACACATCCTGCCTGGACTGAGTTTAATGGGAACTGCTGCATTGAAAAAGAATAGTTAAAAAGGAAGACTGTAAAATATTCTAAGTAAGAACAAACATACACATTTTCATTCCACAAATAGATGTTTTGAAAAATCTTTTCCAATTTTAATTACATCTGAGAAGTGTATTTTGAACACATCTGTGCAAGTGTGCAAAGGTTCAATGACTAGCATACGTAAAGATAAATTACCGCTCCTCTGTCAATTACAGAAGTTAGCATTTCAAGTATGGGTGATCTTTCTAGCAATCTGATTTATTCTCACCAATTTCCACATATTAAACACAGCAACAGTATGCACCAAGGAAACAATAATGGCTAGAGACAGGCCAAACATTTTTCTAAAGTTTTATTTTCAGTCTACCTAGCAACATTTTTTCATCAATTCAGGACTTCCCAACTTCTCACCAAGTCTGTGAGCACGTATGTCCTTTAGTAACATGCAAACCTCCATGTCTGTTCTCAAGAAGAAACATGCACATAGATAGATACTCGGCTAGTGCAAAACAAAAATCTAGACTATAAAAAACCATATTTTCAGTCAATGCCTTAGAAGAGTGAAGACATGGGAGAAAAATAGGTAAGTTGATCAGCAGATCTGTTAAGAAAGAAAAGCCATGGATAGAGCTTGGAGCACTTTGTGTCATGCTGCTTCAGTGCTTTATCTTGGCCAGGGAACACAGTGATTGTGGCTTTCCCAGCTGAAAATAGGTGTCTATTGTTTTCAGGTTTGGTAAGAAGCCAATTAGTTGTCAAACAGGTTCATCACAAAATTGTTAGTGTGCATGGCAAAGCAGAAAAATACTTTAACACGTTCACTTTGTCAGAAACAAATTCTAATGAAAGAATTTCCAGTGAGGATGGGTGGGGGGGTGGGAAGGGGTGGGTGTGTCCTTGTTCACAGGGCAATCAAGATTCAAACCTTCTTAAGCTAGGCTTGAGTTGATGAGGAAAATGCGTGAGGATTTATAGAAGACTGTAACACCTAGAACAGCGTTACGCAGAATGTTTTAAATACTACAGTACAACTCCTCTTACATAATTACACCGCCTTTTTTATCAGATGCGTAGAACCTGGGATCTAACATATACAGTCAGATGCTGAGATTTTTCTCTTTGTTCTCAATGATATTTGCAGAGGACATAAAGAAAACTGCATTCTCACAGGTGCATGAAGCCAAAACTACAGAAAGGATAAATCTGCACGAACACTGACCAGCAACAACAGATTTGAGCTATATCGCATGTCTGTTTCCACCTATTAGCATTGCAGCATTCTTTCAATATGTAATTAACACCACTTACCTGTCTTAGCCAATCTTTCTGCCTAATATGTGTCATTAAAACTAATCACCCAGGCATTGCAAATGCCACATTTCCAGTTCAGGGATACAAACTGCCCAACCACCGCATCCTTCATACCAACCAAAATGACCATCAGCAGAACAGTTTTCAGTAAGAACACTCACAGCACCTCCAAGCCTAATGAGCAGCTGTTGGGGCAGGAGTTTCCAGGCTGCCCTTGGAGTCCAGCTGAGCAAGCTCAGGTGTGGCTATGTCCAGCCTGCCAAGACCTATCATGCCTGGGGTGTTCGAGACTGGTCATTGCATGTGTGCAGTATGGTGAAGGATGATGAACAGCTGACCTTTCTTAATACTGCTGAAATTCTCAGTCAGTTGCTTTGCCTGGCCACAGCAAAGCTAACCATTAGCACCGGAGACAATGGCTGCTGAAGGCATAGGAGCTCTGGGCTACCTGTGTAAATACATCTCCACGAGGTTACCAAAGGCCAGTGAATATTGTGGTCTACCAGCTTGTCGTGGTTTAAGGCTGGCAGGCAGCTCAGCTCCACACAGCTTCAGTGGAATGGTGGAGAGAATTGGAAGGGTAAAAGGGCAAGAAATCGCAGGGTGAGATAAAGACAGTTTAATAGCTAAAGCAAAAGCTGGGTGCACAAGCAAAGGAAGGAATGAATTTACTGCTACTCATCAGCCATCTCCAGAAAAGCAGGGCTCCAACACACGTTAACAGTTACTTGGGAAGACAAATACCATAACTCCAAACATCCCTCCTTCAACACCTTCCTCCTTTCCTGGAGATTTTATTGTTGGACATGGTGACATATGGTCTGGAATATTCCTTTTGTCAGTTGGTCACAGCTGTCCGAGCTATGACCCCTCCCAGCTTCTTGTGTACCCCCAGCCTACTCGCTGTTGGGGCAGTGTGTGAAGCAGAAAAGGCCTTGATTCTGTGTAAGCACTGTTCAGCAATCACAAAAACATCCCTGTGTTATCGAGACTGTTTTCATCACAAATCCAAAACAGAGCACTGTGCACACTACTATGAACAAAATTAACTCTATCCCAGCCAAAACCAGTACAGAGCTGAAGAATGGAATTCAGGAAAAACAAGTAATTTGCCCATGATGTAGATAAACCCATGGCTACATCAAACCTAGATCCAATTCTTCCATTCAGTGTCATATATGTCACACCATGGATAAACACCTCTTACATCTGTAGAGTCAACTTCTGTTCCTAGCCAGACTTTCATGTCCTAAGACCACCAAGTCTGTACAGGTCTACAGCTGCCCTACTAAACCCCTGGTAGACCCAAACTCTTCCACTGTTCACTGAGCTGCTCATCAGACAGCATGCTCCAGGTGAAACACACCTGCTTTAGATTTTGTATCCAGCCACAACCCCTGGGCACTACTGAACCAGGCCCTTCCACCAAGGCAACAGCAGGTCCCTGTGAATGCTGATGGAAGGAAGAACTAGTACAGTAGGACTTGTTCTTACCACAGGTGCTGTACATGAAGTTAGGATGAGGGATACTCCGCCTCTTGGCCAGGCTTGGACAGAGATACTCAAACCGAGTGATCTTTTCCTCGTATACATCTCTTTTATGTTTACCACAAGCATATGTGACACATAAGTTTACATTCTCTTTACAGTGGTAGGTACCATGTCTAATGCTCCTTTCCCACCATGTGCACAGCTGAACGTGTATAATATGCAAGGCATGCCATTCAAGTTTATTTTCAATTACTTAAGAGGATGTTTCTCCCTGAGGCAAAGTTTCTGTTTAGCTTGTTTAGATGCCACAAATCCAAACCCTTGGGGGGAAAAAAAAAAAAAAAAGAGAGAGAGAGAAAAAAAGAAGATATAGTTGAAGAGCATAAACAAAGCACTGTGAAAGACTGCCCCTGGGAGTGAGCAGATGCATTACAATTTTAAAAATTAAAACTCATGAAACCAGTCTGCCAATTCCTTTGATGATGAAAGCAAATTTCATTAAAGTGACAGCAGTCGATTTCTTGCAACTGCACCAATGTCTTCCTGCAAAGCAAGGCCAATAAATAAGTATATATTTAAAGGCAAACGGAATCGACATGCCAATACAGCGTTAAGAAAAGCATCATGAGCCTCTGCCTCCTTCCACAAACATTCTTGTGTCAAGGCTTCCTTCCTGCAGCAGGCTCACCTTCACTAATATCCTCCTGCCTTTGCTTTTCTCCCAACAGCAGGTCAGAGGAAGGGACAGTCTCCTCTAGTGCTGTGGGTTACTTGCTCTCATGTACCAAAATAGTAACTTGTTCAACTGACACAAAAGAAAGAAAACATGCTCGCATCCTGTCCTGCTGCCAGCTTTCAAAAAGTAATTAAACATCCCCCTTTTTCAAAGAGCAGAGTTCTCCAGGATCATGGTGTTTGAGCTCTGATGTTGTCAAACAACAGGGGGTTGCTTAAGCTTTGACTGACCTTTCCAAAGACCTACAAGCAAGTTAATGGGAGCCCTCCTCAGTGGTGACAGAAACGTCCCATTATCTGCTTCCTATTGTCTAAATTGCTTGAGGTAATGGGGAAGTTTGATTCTCATGGTCATGAGGGCAAAACAAAACCACTTCAGGTAGATTCAGATTCATCCATATTTCCAGTGCAAAGAAAAGCTTTTCCATGCAAAACAGTGACGCAGTGATCACATCAATTCTATTTCTCCCCATTCTGTTCTCTTTGCCTGCTCTTTCTTTCTCATGCTCAACGAATTGTAATAACTAAGTGCTATAAAGATCTAATCCCACTCCCAAACTAGGAAGTCTTGTTCTCCATATGGTAGATGGTCTCCAAGACCATCTATCCATCTTAGAGGTAATAACTAAGTGCTATAAAGATCTAATCCCACTCCCAAACTAGGAAGTCTTGTTCTCCATATGTCCCAAGACCATCTATCCGTCTTAGAGGTGCTGACTGGTGGGAATGGCTCTGAAAGACCTGCCTGGCAGCCAAGCTCTGTTGGTACCCAGCACATCATGTACCACTTGCACCTAATTCTTTCCTATCCTATACATGAGATACTGCAGAGATGGAGGTAGAAGGGGTGTTAGGTAGGCTGATGCTATGCTGGGTGACAACTTCTTACACCAGGAAAATTTCCTTGTTCCTTTGCAATCGACTAGAAACACCAAAAACCCCTAGGGAGCAGAATTCAGCTCAAAGTTCACACTAGAATTTGTGTTTGATTTCCTTTTCTTTCATTTTTTCCTTCAACCTCAGAAAATAGGAGTCCAAAACCAAATGCTGGGTCAAATTCTGCAGGATGCAAAGCAGTAAACAACCCACTGATTCCAGAGGAGATCCACTCAATTAAGAACCACAAAGTCTAGTTCTGTTTCATGATTTTATTGTTTGCTGAAAAGTCCCTGGAAGGCAGCCTCCCAGATTATCAAATCTCTGCAGCCAACATGAGATGAAGAAGTAATACTTTTGCTGTTCCTGGATTCACTCAGGCAGGATCCTCTAATCGGCAAAGTAGAAAATGAGGCCCTTGCCACGCCATCCAAGGTTCAGCCACTTGCTTTGTCTCAAATAGAAGGGGAGAAGTACAGCGGGCTGCGTTTCAGCTGGAGAGAGCCCTATAGCTAAGGGGCCAGGTGGCTTCAAGCAACGCTCTGACTCCTGCATTTTGTCTTTGCCTCAGCGAGATCATTCCCTGCACTGCCTTCTCCTCCCTCAAGTTTTCCTCTCCTTAGCCTATGTAAAATCATTACTGGCAGGAAACCAATCTCAGTTTTCTTCCCCTCTCCCCCAGATATCCAAGGGGCAACGATGTTCTAGGGCAATCTAGGAGTTTGAAATAAAGAATAAAACCCCCTGTGTTTAGCTCCTTCCACAGCACGGTCCTTACACAAGCCTCCTCTTCACTCCCCCTGTGAGGTGAGGGAGAGGACATGGGGATACCTAAGCTTCTGGGGCAGGATGCAGCAGTAGTAAGCAACACAACTTGTCCAAGCCTTTTCAAGACACCCGAAGCACAGTGAATGTTTTGACTCAGCACAGGTAATAAAGGGAGATGCTTAAGGCAGCAAACTCCCTGCTGCTGCCTGTACCAGATCCTGGGAAAGCCAAGCTTGCTGCTGTGGGAAGAGAGAGGGGGGTGTGGAGGGGCGCAAACTACTGTCACACAGGGGAAATGGGGGGAAAAGAGCAGCCTCCCTGAAACAGCTGTTACTTTCCTCAGATTTCTCATTACACAAAAGAAGGAGCAGCAGCCAGCCCAGGTTTTCTTCAGGGCACTTCCCCAGCTTGGTGGCAGGAGCAGACAAGCATTAGCTCTTTTACCTTGGGCCAGAAAATTTAATTCTGCCAGACCTACCAAAAAGACGCCTGGACTGGCCGTGCTCAAACACAGGTCAGGGTCATCCCTTGGGAGTTCCAAGAATATCATAGCAACCATAATGGCCAAAACAAATTAAAGCAATGCGTCAAACAGTCGCCGACGTTTCTGGAAAGTACCTTTAGATTACGCTTCTAGCAAAACACATCCCCATTGAAAACACAAGTGTTCTGCAGCTGTACAGGGCAAAGGAGTGTTGGGTCTGGTTTTCCATTTGGGTTTGTCTTGTTGTTTGGATTTTTTTTTTTTTTTTTGGACAACTAGCTGCTGTAAATTCAGAAAGGAAAATAGTGAGATAATCTAAAAATTACTAAAGTAAATATGTATTTTTTTTATTACCAGTTCAAGCACACGGTCAAGTAGAGGGTTGCTTTGTAAGTTACCTGAGTGCATCTAAAGGTAACGCCAACTCTGAAGGTGATTTATGAGTGCAACAATGTTTTATTGTTGCGCCCCCAAAGCGGGCTGTCGTCAGTGCTCACATCACTGAGGTAACCCCACCAAGCACAACAGACTAGCTTCATGTCAGCCCTGAGGCAAGCAAGGAGTACTGGGCCAATTCCATTCCCTGGAAATCCCTATTTACTTTTTATGACAACTGCAGGGGATTCGTTTTCTACTTCTTGGGAAGAAAGAAGAGCTACCTGGCTTTTCATTACGCCTCATGGACTCCTCCTTTTCACCCATGACTGTGGGCAATGCCACCCTAGCTGCCACGGACCCCCAAAATAACACAGCTAAAGACATCCCAAGTTACGTGACCTCTGGACCAGAGCATGAATCTCTGCAGTATGCACTTATTTGGCTGGCTTTCTCCTTCCCTCTGTGCCTGTATCCTAGATCCCGTCAGAGGAAAGGCCATGCACAAGGCCATGAAGGAGAGCTTTTGAGCTCAGTTAAGATGACAAAAATTTTCTGGTGTGTTTTTTTCTCTAAATAGCATGAGTCAACAACAAGATGGAAGCCAGCACAAATGTCTTCCACCACTCTAAAGCATCTTCTTCTAAAATGGGAAAAGAACTCAAATAGAGTTTTCACAAGCTTCATAATGAAAGTATCTAGATCCCACTCTTAGTGGATTTCAAACCTCTTATATTATTTCTTATATGCTTATGAAAAATTTGGCTTGTGCTTCCATGAAGATAGAGGCATTGTAAAACAGACAGACTTCCACAAATACAGATTAAATTAATGGAAATGAGCTTATTTATGTAACACTGATTTGGCACAGAGCAAAAGTACAAACCAACAGAAAGAACTAATTCTTTGTGTGCAAGTGTCACCAAAGGTGTTCATACATAATTTTTTGGTTAATCAATATCCTTAATATCATACAGACAGTAGCTGCAAACAGATGATTTCTCTGCCATTCAGTATTTACCATTTTCATGCATTGGCTTAGCTTATAATAATCCTCCTTTGTATCTCTGAAATCTCTGCTTATGTGTTCATCTTGATTTGTTATTGTGGGATTTCTTTTTTAATTTATCATTTTGCAAAGTAATTTGTTACATTAAGATAGAAGCTGGCACCCAGACTGCTGAGTTTTTGATTCTCCTCTTTTCTTTGCTTTGGTAGGGTTGGGGAGTGTAAGAGGAAAAAAAAAATTAGCTATGGGAAACATCAGCTTCTTAACCCTTCTTGCCTGATGTGTGAAACTGTATTTTGTATATCCAAGGGGCTTTGACTGAGTAAAATGGTTACTGTTCCTGAGACAGATTCTATTCCTCTTGTCTCGATCATGTATCAGTCTACAATGGAAGATGGATTAGCTTAATATACTCTGGAAAACTAGACCTACTTTTCTCTACCCTGACCTATTTTTAATAGCTGTGCCAGGAGGAGTTCAAAGAAAAGTTGCTCTGCCTGGAGCTGCACCTTCCCAACATGATTGCATCACCAACAGCCACAAGAACTCAACAGTCAAAGTAGCAAACTCTCATACGAGCTGTGAAATATATTCTCACACTCAAATTCATAAGCAACAAGTTAGCAGGCCAGACTCTGTAGATGATGTGAAATGACAAACAACCCCCTCCTTTCTCCGGTAAGAAAAGAGAGTCAGATTCTCCACCATGGCTACTGAAGGCAAAAAACCCTCTTCCTTACAGGTGTGAAAGTGGTAGGACAAGGGGGGTGGGTGGTGGGGGCGGGCAGGAAGCTCCAATTAAATTAATTTGAACACTAAGCCAAGTTGCTCAGTCAAACACATCTCACCTTTACAGCCAAAATCTGTCTCATCTTTAATTTGCCATTGTGGATGACCTACTGTCGGAAGTCAAAATCTGGAGCTGGTAAGGTACATGAACACGGCGTTAGCCTGCAAGGAGAGCACTCTGTCTTGTTCAGATGGGAAAGACTGTGGCAAGGACATGAGAGGAAAAGACAAGTACAGCCAGCACAGCTGAGCAAAGGTATGACTGAGATTTCAAAGGAGAAGCTACAGGAGATGCCACAGACTGACTCTTCAGTCCACGCAGGTCAGCCTAGCTCCAACAAATTCAGTGAAAATCTGCATCAGATCACATCTGATGAAGAATGGCTTCACAACTTGACATGCACACTGCCACCCAGACTTGCCTCTGAAATAACTAGCTAATATTGTTATTGAAATTAATTGCTCCTGAGTTGCCACATCTTGTGCATTTTAATTTAAGCAGGTGGAGGATGCCTTCACTTTTAAAACATTAAGTTCTACCCCCTCCAGTAAATCCACTCACAGCACAACAATTAAAACTCCAAGTTCCAGAAAGAGATTCAAAGCGACTTTCAAGTGTCTTGAGTAAAACCCACAGGTGGAATTTTCTACAGGGACTAACAGGAGAGATCCCATTAAGGTCCACACCACAAGTCAGTTCAAGCAGAAGTATGGTGATGAGCATCCAGGCAGCAAGTAGGACACCTCTAAATGTGAAGTATGCTGCAAATATTGTTGGTTATGAAAAGCACGCGGCTGTAACAAGATTCCAGATAGTGATATCCTGTTTGGGTCAAGTGGGAGAGCCAATTTTGTCTTGTCAGGTGAGCTCCACTTGTAAAATTTCTCCTGAGGCACTTGCTCCCTTCCAAAGGCTCAGCAATTTTTAATACATGCTCTTTCTTGAAGATGTATTTCTGTGAAAGTGACAGAGTGTACAGCACTGCTCCCACCTTTTCCAAGATTGCTTTTGGTGTTATTTTGATGCCTCAGGAGTCTCATTTCAGCCTTATAATAACCCACTTACATATGAACAACCCGTAGTTGTCACTGAGTGATGTTTCATATCTCCAGGCTTCCCGTACCAAAAAAGCTTGAGGCTTATTCTCTGTTTGTGTTTCTCTGATGTGGGGCAGTGGTGCTTTTCTGCACACTGCTGAAAACTTTCATTCCTAATAAATTGAATTTGGCAGGTCCTTGCAGTTGTCTACAGGTTGTATCATGGGAAAGGTAAAGGCTCGTAGGTGAGTGACTCAGTGATTTGAGAGGAGTGCTGGCTGGATCAAAAGCTACTGTACTTAAAGTCCTGTCACCCCAGGAGCCGCTTGTGTAACAGATACCGCAGTGATGCTGCAGTATCAAGGGGCATGACTTACAAGAACAAGCATGCCTGCAGCTCTCCTCAACACAAGGGGAGGAAAGGAACTCGCAGGGGTGATGGAAAGTCTCCAGGGCCTCTCACATGGTCCCCCATCCATGTTCTGGGAGGAGGTCATTGCCTGGATAACCAGAACGAGCTTAAGATCTGTGGGTGGAGCTCTGTTACAAGCCCCGGTTTTTGTAAGGAGCTGGGAGAGTTGATCTTGTCAATATCCGTTATCTGAACTGATATTATACATCTGTCACTGCAAATAATTCACCCTGATGTTTGATAGATGTTCTTTATCTAATGCTACATCTCTGGTTTCATATTGCCTGATTAATAACCGGGAACTTACTGGATGGTACAAGACACTAGAAGGAAAGATTTTTACTCGTATAGCCTTGGATCCAGCTAGGCAACAACAAAACCTCACAAATTTTAAGAAGAAATGTGGATATAAAGTTTAATTTTTTTTTTTTTTTTAACCTGGATTTGGTTTTCCTCTTATTTTGTTTAGCTTTGGTTTGCCTAAGACTGAAGAGATTTCAATCACAGATGCATACACCTTATGTCTAAAAAAAACTTTCAGATTATTACTTTTAACCTCCAGCACCTCAAAAATCATTGTATTTCATGCTATTATTAAATCAAAAGTTAGCATTTAACTCACTTGTGTTTTCTAGGAGGGCCTCTGATCTGGATTCAAAGGAATCAAGAATCGAGCAGTGTACCTGTAGTTTCTTCCAGGGTTCAGTCCACCACTTCTAACTGAAATGTTCTTTCCTTTGTATCTTAAAAGCATTTGGATACAACTTTCAGACAGTGACAGCTGCTAGGCTATTGATTCTTCCAGAGACAAACAACCTAAAATGAACCTTGTTCCTTTGAAGGCATTTATCCATGGTATTTTATTACCTCCTACTCACTTAGTAAGATGTTACTAGAAGTTCTTCCGATGAGGAATAACTTTAAATCAGTGGCATTAAATTTTGATTGAAAACAAGGATAACTGAGTTCCAGAGTTTTTGACTGTTCAAGGTTTAGAAAGGATGCCACGTGCTACACAGACTGATTTATCCAGGTTATTCTTCCTCTTCACCACCACAGATATTCCGTCGACAGAAAAACATTCATGTTTTTTTGAAGTAAATTGCTGTGGAGAAGTCTCACATACTAGCTGTTTCTTAACAAACAGCAGCCTTGCTAACACTCACAAATAACCTGAAATATCAGAGAGATTTTGAACAACTGACATGAGAGAGATGCTCTCCTGCCTTCTCACTGGAGAAACCACAAGTTGATGGGACGTTTTTCCCTCATCTCCTTAGGACAACCGGCAACCACATTGTGCCCAAATGCAGTGAAGCGCCTGTGTACAGGGACATGCTGGGTGCAGAGCACACTGGCCTTTGGAAGGGCAGAAAGAAGTTATGCAGCTTTCCCCAGTAACAAATGAAGCTTCATGGAGGAGGTGGGAGTAAAGCCATCTTTGCAGTTTTTATTTTCATTTGGATTTTCAATTTCTACTTCTCTGCTGGCTCCTAGCTTGTAAGAAACGGGTTAGATTGCCAAGAAAAATCTCCTACCTCCAGTAGTTCCACATCCCTCTGATAATAAGGAAGACATGGACTACACACTTACCTCTTCCTAAAAGGAAATGGAAGCATGCATATGCACAGGAATTAAGACCTCTTGGCTTTTTATCCTGATCTGTTGAATTGGAAAACATAATTACTACAGCTCCCTGGACACAGCACAGCTTCTAGCATCACTTCACTGCTCCCCTCCCTCCTCATTCCTATCTCCTCAGTTCTTCTTTTGGGCTTGCAGCAATCAAATAAAATACACCTGCAAAGGAGTCCTGTGCTGATGGGAAGGGAGGGGTGCAGAGACCTGCTCACCTGATCACCTCCATCACATCCCTCTGATAAAATACTCAGCTGACAGACCTCAGTAACAGCAACCGAGCTAAACTCTACTCTCAGCCAGAGCAGTCCAGCTTTACTGGGTTTGATGAAATTCTTCAGGTATAACTGCTGTTTGTTTCCCTTCATATTAAAAAAAACACTTACACAGAAGTTTACAAGCTCATTTCATGTTCCTCTCCGAATACAAAAGAGTTCAGTGATTTACCACTCCTGCTTTCCTATCTTTCTATCTGACCCTGCTGTCCAAGTAACATCATATAGATTGCAGATGTTATACAGACTTCATCAATCCACCCTTCCCTCCCTTCAAGATTTCTAAACAACCTCCTGATGCACTGAGTGGAGTGCACATACCACAGTGGGATTTCTTCACATGACCAGCTCCCCAGCAAAATGCTTTTTCTCTCTCGAGCGACCAGTATGGTAATAAATGCTCCCTTATGTTTGCCATGGCACTCACAGACGAATGCCTGGGTCTCTCTGCTTGGACAGAGAGAAATGCAGCAGCTCTCACTGCAATCATGAGCGCTCGATGTGCTCGTGGTCCATGTGCCAGCGTGTTCCCGCTGGCATACTGACATGTGAGGCCAGAGATGCTGGGAAACAAAATGTTCTGGAGTAGCCCAATAGACACAGATGTGAGATCCTGAATAGGTACGAAGAGCAGCACATTCCAGAAGTTGACACTCCTTTGCTAAAAAACCCCAATGCCCCTGCTTACAGGCAGATCCCAAGGCACTCACCCTTAATTCATGTGCTTTCAGGGACCTTTTCTACCAATTACTTTGCCTTACAAATCTGCCCTGCATCTCTCCACCCTGGCAAAACTGAGCAAGCAACCCAAGAGCAAACAATAAACTGTGACCTCTTTTACTCTATCCACTTAATAGGTAACAGACTTCGCATTCTTGTGAGGCTGTCTGGGGAGTTACTGGGCTTGGTTTGCGTCTACCAGGGGTTGCCTACAGCTTAGCTCTAAAAGCCATTTATTTGTGCACACATATATATGTACATATAAATGTTTGCATGCACAGATTTTTAGTTCTCTCTATATATAAAAAGCTATGTTATGTATATATGCATGCATACGTAGGCAAATCTCACACAGGAAATTTCCAACTGCAGGGTAGAGGGGGATGTAAATCTAACCTGATCCTTTTGACCCCTGGCATACCTGTCTTTTGTAGGAAGGGGCTGTTTATTTAAGGAGATGTTTTGCAGATGATTGTATCTTTGGGAGACACAACTACACACACACACTCTGCTGGCTTTGAGCAGGCTAAACTGCAAAAACAAAGGAGGGAATTTTGGGGAAAGCCAGTGCGCTCTATTATGCTTTATCATCTTCACAGGTATATTGTCAAAGTACAGCTTTTCAAAGGAGCTGGAGGGGGAAGGAATAAAAAAGAAATCCGTGTATGCAACTTCTGTGTAAACTTCCTTTAAAAGCCCTGGAGTTTACAGATATTGGAGGACACAGGAAAGCACCTGTCCACCAGCATTCTCTCACCTGATTAGAGGCTTTGTTGCCACTTGGTCACAACGGAGCAGATGCTTTTTCACTGCCAGAGATCAGATACACCCATTTGACCCAACCTGATGAACTACCTAACCATCCAAATGTTAACAAAAGGAGACTTCATCACTCCAAGGAAAAGATGCCGTGTGACTTCAGATTCCTATCTGATTTGCCCCTCGTAGATCATCTATCACCTTTCAAAAAGCCATTTGGAAAAGATCATCCTCTTCCCTACCTACCTGAGTTAGACAAACATATTGGAAGTCTTTTCATCCAAGAGCAGCAATTAAGGAAAAGATCTCCCAGACAATCCCTCAGATAATAGAATAAAGCTATTTTCTGGATTCTTTTGATTTCGCCACATCTTTATATACAATCCTGAAAATCTTACTGAGTTCAGGTTTTGAATTTGTAAATTCATTAACATCAGTGCTTTGGTGCGTCTAGTGTGCTCACAGCAATCTCAAATCACTTTGCAGAAGCTAGCAAATAACATGATCCTGTTCTGCAAAGAAAACACAAGCGATACAAAACCTAGAGACGCACTGAGAATGCAAGATGCTTCAACACCTTGCAGTGTGAATGTTCAACGTATTCAATATATCTTATAGCATTGCAAATTTCTGGAATGATGAACATCATGAAAAGTGTTTGCATGAAAATCTGCAAAGTCACTGCAGCCCTTTTGAAGAGATGTCCCTTGAATGGTGTTTGTTTTCTCATTAGTTTCATTCCGAGATCAGGCATTTACTCATAATGGGAACATTCAACACGCTAAAAAATGCGGTAACAGTTTATGGAAAACATAAAAAGGAAGAAGAAAGAAGGGAACACAAGCACTCCTGTCTTGTCTTAGGGCTCGTTGTTTATCCACCCTGAATTTAACCATTCCATGTAACAATCAGCCCAGCCTATCTCTCTAAAGAATACTCTTCAGCGCTAACACCAGCCAACCTGATCACAATCACTAACCTGGATTCAGACCCAGTTTATGGAAATGGCAAACTAAATTTTACCAGAAGCAGAATGAGCTAACGCAAACACTGTCGTGAAGCCCTGCCCTTTGTCAACACTTCACTCCTGTCTCTAATCCTGTGTAATGGATTTGTTATACGTGTTCCCACATAACTTCTAACTGTGCTAAGGAAATCATCACTTTGTTGCATCATACCAGCTCTAAAATGCCAGAAAAAAGCAACTTGACTGTTAGAATGGAAGTGGGAGACATCAGACTCCAGATAATATACAAGATTTGTACAGAAACCAAGACTAGAAGTTTGTGGACAGGGGAAAAATGTAGAGATGATTGTGGCCAACTAACAGAAAGGGTTTGAATGGAAACAGTCAGGCATTCTTAAAGGTAGTGGTTGCAGTAAATAAAGGATGCACTCTGTGTACACTTAACACAGTAGCTTTTAAAATCATTGGTGGAGTTGTTCATTTGAAGCATTTGTGAACTTGTTTCCTTTACATATTTGTACTAGTCTATTGTCCCAGGAAAATCAGATTAACAGAGCAGTTCTGCCATGAATGCAAAAGAGCTGGCCACCTCTGTTAATTCAATGCTGCTGAAGGAATAAGCTGACTCACAGCTAGAATTGCAATGAATAAAGAAAAAGGAAACATTGGTTATACAACAATATTTGTCATTCCAGCCAAAGATCGTTGAAGGTTTTCTGACAAACCTTAACAAAGAAGTGGCATTTCTTTTTTCTCCTTAAAAGCTTTTACATATTTAAAAAGCTAAGGAAACTGTAGCTAAAAGAGAAGACTTGAGAAAAGAGAATTATCATAGAAAAAATGTCTCTTTTTTTTCTTTTTTCTCACCCTTGCTGGAAAATGGTGTTGGAAAGTTTTAGTAAAATGTAAGAAGTATGGAAAATTGTATTTTTCTTCCCTCAAATTCTTTTTCCACATTAAAAAAAAAATCTTTTAAAATATGTCTCAGAAAGGAGGAAAGAAAAAGTGTTAAATACCCAAATCCTTCCTTCAACAGGAAAAAAGTGTCTTTTTTTCATGTTGATTTTTTTCCCATCAGAAATAAAATTTGACACTGTCACTTGGAGCTATATTTTTTCATCCTTGTTTTAAAAAATGTTCCCTCATGCCTGACCAGTCTTCTAACAATTTGCTTTGATGGCCCCAGTTTGCACATGCTAATTCCCTCCTCCTCAGCCCTGGGACAGCAGTGTCATCATTGCCTCTTTGATATCTTGCGGTGCTGGACATGAGGAGGCAGAGAGAGGACAGGAAATCCTGCTTAAATCTCTCTTCCCATCGACTCTTGCTTTTCGAGCTCATGTCTGCACAGCTCGTGTCCCTACTTCTTAGACAGAGCAAACACTGACCTGATTCTGCAACTGGATCTCCACCAGACTGCAAGCTCACCTACGTAGATGATATGCCTTGCAGGATTTAGGGCCACTGGTGATGCTTTCCTTGGCTTCTGTTGGGTTACATGCTGACAGTATCTTTCTTTGAAAGCAGTAGAATTCACTGAGGAGTGTGGTGCTACCACCAGGAGGAAGAGACCTGGAAGCCAGCCTGGAGTTATATGGAATTGGAGCATCAGGGGAAGAACTGAGGTCCCAGTTTATGAGCAGAGCACTGCTACATACTTCCCCCTTCCTTTTCCCTAATTTGACTAGGGTCCTGTTTCAAACACATCAGAAATCCGATCTAATCCTGCCCACATCAATGCAAATTCACAGTAACACCTATTTGCTGTGTTTGCTAAGCCTGGATTGACTGACTAAGAAGCATAGAAAGCAGTGGCTCAGCAACAGCTAGGAATGACCCTAAGATTTCACAAAGGTGGAAAAAAATTGGCCTGCATCCTGCTGGAGAACTGTAAGGAAATAAGATGGCGCCTTTTAAACTGGCGTTCCTCCAAAGGGCAATAACTGAGCTTTACTCTTTCAGTTATTCCCATTAAAAAAATAAAATTATCAGAAATGTTTATTCAACAGCGAATAAAACGCTCAAATCAGATAGGCTTTATCTGATAGTAAGGTAATGAGTGACTACCAAATCACATGGCAGCAAAACATTTTTCATGGATGTGGTAATGTGCCCTTACCTGAAAACTTCTGCTTAAACAGGGAGGGAGGGGGACCACAGATAAGAACAGAGAAGTCACGTAACATAACAATAATAGCAACATAGAGCAGGTCTCTCAGGGGGGAAAAAAACCTTTGGGCATCCACCTACAAAGAAATTTCTGCCTCTGCTATGCCCTGTGGTCCTATTGCCTTCCATTTAATTGCCCCCTGGCTCCATTCAACTGGACAGCTGAGTATGATCAGGCATTTTATTTCTGTGACTCCTCCTGCAGTCAATGACAGCTTCCACAAGACTCTTACTGTTTACATAAAATTCATAAATAACAAATCTATTTGTTGCCTTATATAACTGGCCCTGTGTAATTCATCTAGAAGTTTCAGTTTAGCACACAGAAAGAGGGAAAAAATAAACCTCTGTTCTCAGGGGATATTCTTTAAAAATTGTTAGACAATTACACAGCAGTAAAGTTTACAAGAAGCAATTTACTTTCTCTAAATTCAATATACACTAAGTTGCTGGCAATTTTCAATCCTACTGGATCGCAGCTGCTTTAATGCTTTGTGGAAGTAGCAATTTCATTGCTAACCATTAATCTCCAAACATTTTTTAGAAGCTCATAAGAGTAAGCCTGGAAAGCCACGGTATCAGAGAACACAGGAGGGATGAAATAGACCCCAAAAGGTCACCTAAACAGGAAGAGCAACGTCTAATCCGCTCCTGGCAGATGTTTGTCCAACTTATTCATTAGAAGTTGTGGTGATGAAGGGACAAGCACACAGCAAATTACTGACAGAGACCAAAGACTTCAAACTGAGAAATATTCCAAAACATACTTTATCCACATGGATAAATTTCCCTGTTAACCTCAGTATAAATGTGTTTACGGACTGGAAGGTATTTGAGCTATTAGGCATAAAACACTATGAATACCATGAGACAAGTAAATTACGCCCTGTTTTGGATGATGAGTAGCTCTTTCCAATTCAGCTGCTTCTTTCCTAGATACTGCCAATCACAGCAATGGAATCAGACATGGCACAAATGCCAGAGGAAAGCCAGACAGCCTGAGGTGCAGGCTGTTGGCAGAAGAGGGCACTTGCAAAAGCTGAAGGTGTTTCCAGAAGAAATGAAGTCTTGATAAAAGACCCCAACACTGGAGACCTTCTCGGCACTTTCTACAGCAAAAATTTCACCACACATTGTTCAGACGCCAGTGCTTTTTAAAAGATTTCCCTTTGCCCTCAACCATTGTCCTACAGTCTACAGAGAGGA
Source organism: Eurypyga helias (assembly GCF_000690775.1). Taxonomy (NCBI): domain Eukaryota; kingdom Metazoa; phylum Chordata; class Aves; order Eurypygiformes; family Eurypygidae; genus Eurypyga; species Eurypyga helias. The sequence continues at coordinate 33,786 of NW_010231504.1, read as the reverse complement.
GAAGGATCAGTCACAGGAGGGAACTAAAATGGCAATTCAATAATCCAAGAGTGAACTTAGAGAAATCAAAAAGGAAAAAATTCCAGAAAGGAGAAATTCCAGCAGGTCTGTGGCACTTCTGTCACTGTGAACAACTTCCTCTCATCTTAAAGCACTAATATGTCCCTCAGCAGTTACTTTACTCTCACACACTCCGAGAGACCTTATCACTCTCAACGACTACCTGAAAGGAGGTTGTATTGAAGTGGGTGTTGGTCTCTTCTCCCAAGTAACAGGAGATAGGACAAGAGGAAATGGTCTCAAGTTGTGCCAGAGGAAGTTTAAATTGGGTATTAAGAAAAATTTCTTCACCAAAAGGGTTGTCAGGCATTGGAAGAGGCTGCCTGGGGAAGTGGTTGAGTCACTGTCCCTGGAGGGGTTTAAAAGTTGTGTAGATGTGGTGCTTAGGGACACAGTTTAGTGGTGCATTTGGCAGTGCTGGGTTAACCATCAGAGCTAATATCTTGAGGGTCTTTTCCAACCTAAATGATTCTATGATTAAGTAAATCCCTAATACTGCTTTTGAGGATAACCCAAATACATCTGCAGACATCACTCACTTAAAGGCAATAGCTGTATCAAGATAAAGCTCTTGTATTCAACACCACAGGTTGGTGACATCTGGTGCACCTTTGTCACACATAATGCTTGGTCATATGGTATCCACATGGAGCAGACTGCTTTAACACCACTTCAACAGTGGTCTCAGGTGAGATACCCTTCTATTGTATGAAGAACAGCTCAACAGCCAACTGAAGTTTGCCTTGTCCAGTGCACTTACACCCTTGTTTTAGCCCCACCAAACCTGTGCCTGGCTGTTTCCACATCCGTGGGAGATATGAAGGAACTCTTCAGGAAGCCCACTCTTACCTAACTGCTAAGCACTTTGCACACTAGCAGGGCCTGCATCCCTAAGGAAGTGCAGGGAAGGTCTGGGTGCAAATCTCTTAATATGTCAGGGCACAGAGCCAACAACAGCCCTACAGCCTGCAAGGCAGGTCCCAAAATGGGGCTCCAGCCTGCGCAGATGCAGAGACTGAGCTATCTTCCCTGAGACCTGCTTCAGGGCATCTCTTGAGAAGGCCATCGTAATCACCCAGAGTCCCACCATGTGGATGTAATTTCCCAATTGTCAGATTATTTCCACCCAATTAATAATAAACCTGAATGTTTTTGCCTTCATCTTCACCATCAACCTCATAATCCATCTCAGGTTCACCAAGGTGAAACCATGAAGAGAGGTTCTATTTTACTGTTCAAATAACCAATCTGTAGAGAAGCTGGATATTATTACAGTTGCACATTACAAAAATATCTGTTCCACTGCAGAATGCAATTCATGTTACATAAATACATTAGCAGCATTGAAGTTATATAACATAACACTGAAGAAAATGAAGAATGGCCCTAGCAAGGAAAATATGAATCAGCTTGCTCTATCCAAGCAAGTAACTTTAAAACAAATTATAGCAGCCTACAGATGCCTTTTAGGCAACCAAGAATTGCTCATCAGAACACAAATAGCTGACATTTGAGTCAGAAATTGCACTGATATGAACATTTTAAAGAACATTTTAATATTAAGATTTAAAAAGACATTTCTGTAATTTTAGCAAGGAAAAAAGAACACTTGGGATTTGAAAAAGAAATTCCCAGCAATTAACTTATCCTCTGCTTAAGAGAAAGATTTCTTTTTTGGAAGTACATTGTGTTCTCATCCCCAGCTGGTTCCACACGCTGCTCCAAATGCTAAGTATCTATAGAACAGCTCCAGCTTTGAACTATGCTAATGACCAGACATCAAGAAATTTTCTTTGGGTATGAAAATAATTTCACTCTTGAAATGAGTCATTTAAAGAAGACATTTTGTATTTAAAAAAAAAAAAAAAAGAAAGAAAGAAAAAAAAATTTCTGTATTTGCTATATGGAACAGTTCAATGCAGAACTGGAGGACTTCGATGCAAATCATTTTGGCAAAACCTACATGGCTTATGGAAGACTTTCCTTTTAGTTCAAGCTGGCCTTAGATCCCAAACACTTGCAGTAGACTGAAGCATTCCTGTTCTTCAATGCAGTGAGGATTAACCTCCTGCTTTGTATGCTCATCTGACGAAGTACACAATAAAAAACACTTACAAGTGACCCAGAAAAATCTGAGTACAATTTGGATAAGCCAAGGATTACAGAACACAAGGCTCACTTGCCTGTTATGCTTAGTAACGCTAACACAGACAGCATGATGTCTGTTAAAGATACGCTAGACATATTCTCACAAGCACAGAAGAAAATGTAATGCTCTCAGTGGTTAAAATTCTTATTAGCTTGTAGTGGACACCAAATACCTAAGGAAAAGAAGTCCAGCGATGCCTTCTGGATTCTCCATGCTAACACCATCAGATTTCAATACCTCAAAGACTCTGTTTCATGGGTAGTTTCTCAGGCAATAGCGTTTCCTTATTACATGTGGATTATTGTAACACTTCTAGCATAAATCCAGAGGGGAGGAAAAAAGCTTTCCACAAGGCTTGGTTCTGTTCCAAAGTAGAGGGAAAGAAAAAATACCCACTGGCCTACTTGAGTATTGAAGTCAGCAACTGGAGCCAACACGACCTGGATTTTGTCAGTGTTGGACGTAAGCATGCAAGTTCCAGTGGGTTTACACGCTTTCTTTCTTCTTGCACCTAGGAATAGTTTTTGGCCTGCTCACTTAAACCCTTGCCACATAGGTTGGCAATAGATTCCAGGCACTGAAACTTCAACGGCATTTTAGAAACAGAGGTTTAATTTGGTTTGGCTTGGTCTGAATTTTAGACACTTCTTGCCACGTGGTTTGACAACAGATCTCTGCTCACCACTCAGCCATACCTCCTAGCCCCTAACACTCCTGGTACTGAGAATTAAGCTGAATGTCAAGACTGATGATTACTGCCTATGAGAAATTTTTTTAATATAGCAGACAAGCAGAATATTAAGATGTCTGATCTGCAAGGAAAAGAAACACAATTTCTCCAAATCAAATTATTAGCACAAACTGCTTACCCACAGCATTGTACATGCTGACAAGGTATAGGCTGAAGTTAGCACCTTTTATTTATTTATTACATGGATAGAATATAGGAGTGACCTGCCAAACTAGAAGATGGAATTAGCAATTACAGTGTCACTTGGCTTCACTGTTCAATACGCATGCATGAAGAGGCACGACAACAGATCCAGACGGATAACATGAGGAAATAGTCGGTACATGGTGGGATCAGTATGTTGTGCAATTTAAGCAAACACGGTGTCTAATATCAAGCAGGATGAGTCACGCGCATGCATACGTTCTCCAAGGTTTTTCAGCGAGCAGATGCAGATCCTCATGAAAATCCACAAGTGTGCCAATATTATCTTTAAACACAAAACTCCTCCATTTTTTGTGTCATGTTGAACATATCAAATAATGGTACAGGCCTTCATGGACACGGTATTAGGTACTCTATGATGACGTTTGACTTTCTGCAGTGTTGACTGAAACAGAGCAGATCTTGCATTGTGGCATTGTGCCAGAAAGTCTGACTACTTAGTATTGCAGGGCAGCAGTATTTCCACTGCTGGTTTGATGTATGAAATCACTGGGTAGGCAGAAACACAGTGTGGATAGGAAACTAACACAAATGACAGCTAATAACTGCTCCTTCCTATCAATTTAATCCCTACAAATTACACTTTTGTGGATGATGATGTACAATTCTCATTAACTCAAGTCAGAGGGAAGACTGTTAACATGTAGAATAGGGCAGAATGAGAGTCTGAATTCCCAGATTTCAAACCTTTGAACAAACAGGTAAGACTCAATTGCTCAGTCCTGATGGGGCGGCGGGGGAAGCAGCAATGCTTCCTAATACAGTTTGATTAGGCAATATCTGACTTTTCTAATGTATCCAATACTTATTTCAAGGTACAGTTTATGAAGGTTTCCAGAGAAGCTGTCCCATCATTACTTGAATAAACTCTTTGTGTTCTAGTCTGGCATTCCACAAATGACAAAGGATAATACACACATAGGTGAATGTGCACAAGGATTCACTCTTCAAGGTACAAAGATCCTGTGTTTGTACCTGAGTACCATGCAAGAGATTAGGAAGAGAAAATCACATCATTGACAATGATGGACAGGCATCTAAATCCCCAAAGTCACTGCCTGAAATGTATTAGCTTAACCATCTATCTTGTGTTCCAGAGGCATGTTGCATCAGTGTTGGAAAGTGTACATCACAAGACCGTCTGGAGGAACTACTTCTCTTCAGCCTACGAACATGAACTGTTTCCATAAGCAATAATTCACCGTTCATAGAAAGACAAATATTATCACTGGCTGCCTTTGTTAAAAAAAAAAAATCTTCTGATTTTTGGTGGCAGAAATTTTAAAGGCATTATAAAAAATTGAAGTCTTCATGCAAAATGATAGATTATTTCTAGATACATCTAGGAGATAAGTGTGTGTAACCTGCCTGAAAGAGCTGAAGAAATACAAGAGGTTCCTGTGTGGCATGAATTCTATGTGTTTCACAGTTTTCCAAGCCCTACAACACAACGTCCTGGGCTTGCACAGTCTGACACTATTTGGTCAGCTATGATACATGCAAAAATATTAACTTCATTCTATGTTATGTGGGTGCCTAATCATCCATGGGCTACTTCAGAGGCACTCCACCAAATAGAGCTCATTCAAGTGGCTGTTCTAACTACAGTACAACACAACTCTTTCCAAAAACAAAAAGGCTGCTAGAAAACTGGGGTAACGGCATTAAGCATGGCATGTTAGGAGTCCAAAACTGTAAATTATGATCAAGTCCCAGTCCAAAGACTAGGTCAGCAATCTGGACACCACAGAGAAGGTATAGTAAGACTGACAGGGAGAGAAAAAATAAACAAACAAACATACATGAGTAAATTATATATAAAGTGCATCTAACCTGTATTAACTGCCTAAAAGACCATGCTTTCCTAGAAGCTACATATGATGCTGCACTTCTTTCTAAGATCACAAATTCTTCAGAGAACAAAAACCCTTCCTCAAATAGGTAGCAGGGTTGCTCTGCTACAGTTACCAGAATTCTTGTGTTAAGTTCTGCCCAATGGCCTCAAAAATCCCACCATCTTCCCCCCCAGACAGAAACAGAAGGCAAGTTGTGGTCTTGAAGGCTTTTAACATTTACTGCCCAGTTTCTTTGTCTCTTTTAACACAACATTGCCAGTAACAAGGTCCCATGGGCATCCAAAGCCTGGCTATTCTCCCTTTCTGATCTGCAATGAATGAATCATCATGTGATAAAAGAAGGAGAAATTTAGATTAGGTTTTACCCCTTATACTGGTCTGCCCACAAGCAGGCTGTGGATTATTCACAGGTATTCCCTGCCCTGTTCAGACAGAGCACGTGAACCGTTGGCTGTGACTAGCTGGAATTCGTAATTCTAGGTCACCTGGAATATTATGCTTCTCTTCCCTGTTCAATTAACTCCTAGAAATTGGCTTCTGGTGGGAATACTCATGGTTCTGCGTTCGTCATCTGCACTAAACACTCACAGCTTTCCTAAATATTCCTGCCAGTAAACACTCACTGGAGAGCTGGAACACAAAGAAAGAATTTGTTGAAAATTTCTAATGAGTCTTTGAAACAGGGAAAGTCATTTGCTTCATGTTTATGATTAGCACACTGAGTTCCTGACCTGGTCAGACCTTAAGGTGGTACCACAGAGTAGATGTTAATTGGCAACAAATAATACATAAGAAAACTGCTCTAGTTTGACTCACCCAAACACCACAAGAAAGGGCTGGTGCTGAGGCTCTTCCATAGGGCAGCGAGCCAAGAAACCCAACCCAGTGCTGTGTTACTTTTATCCACATTTCCCTCTGTATCATCAGTCCAGCTACAGTCTTAGTGAAGGCTCTTCCCTATAAATCTGTGTGAAATCTTAGTACAAAAACATTTGAAGATCCCCCATCTCTAAAGCCACTTCATTCCCCACTCTCTAGGGGACTAAACTAAAATAAAACCAAATTAAAGTAAAATAACACTAGAACATTTTCAACTAGATGGATTTCCCTCAGGAAGACAGGGAGGGACCCAGATGAGGTTAATAGTGGGACTCATCTCACCTAACTTCAGCTGTTTAAAAGACATCTAGTTTAAATTAGCTGTCCAGACTCCCTCTCTAGCAGTAGAATCAAGTCTTGCACTCTAGAAAGCCAGAAAACTGTTTCCATCTCTTTTCTGTAATCCTGATCAAGCTTCCCAATCAGACTAGGTCTTGGATGTGGAGACAGCACTCTGTGTAACGTAAAAGTAGCCTGAAAAAGTGCCTGATCCATCCAAGAGAACAAGAACGTGAATCTCCCAAGCTACAAATGCCCAATGAGCAATCATCATTTCAACAAGTACAACAGTTCTAAAAAAAAAAAAATTAAATACAGAACATCTTTCATGAAGGAAAAAAAAAAAGTATATTTGTGGGGGAAGGGAGGGGGGGCTGTGAAACCAGCAACAATTTTCCATAAGACAACACTTCCAACGGAAAATCCATCATCATACTATTGCAAGTGTAAGTGTGCCTTTTATCCAGCATTGCTGTATAGTGATAGCACTTTCAGCCTGCTTCTCCTTAGAGTCCCAGGAGGAAAACAGAGATTTTTGCCAAGTCGCCTGTTGCTATTTTTTTATCCTGAGTGTTGGCTTTCATCATTACAGAATGGGAATTCTGCCACCGATTTCAAAGACTCCATGATCATAATTGTAACTTTAACTTTATATTAATGTACATGTGTTTAATTTAATTGCTTTGTTTAAAGATAAAAGAAAAATGGATTTCAAATCTCTCAACTGATTTCACGGCACATGTTCATAGTTCAGTAGTTAAAAAAACTTATGTAGCTTTTTCCTCTCCCCACGGGGAAACAGTGCTGTAAGAACCACACCTATCTGTGTAATGAAAGTAGCTATTAAATATTTACATTTTCTCCATTGTAATGGAAATTTCATAGTGTTCTAGTGTAAAACTGATTTCTCAAGTCCTTATAATCTAATGTTTTAAGGGTAACTCTATGCAAATCTGTCTGGAGCGTAGGCTAGAGGCTTAACCACCAAAAAAAAAAAAAAGAGAAAAAGAGGGCTTTAAGGCCATAGTACTGCAGGTATAAATCAGTGCTGTTCTGTCACTGGAGTTGCATTAATTTACACTTGCATAATTTCTTTCAGAGACTTAGTCATTCTGATGCAATATGTGACAATCTGTAATCAATTTTATAGAAGAAAGCAATACAACCATCCTCACATTTTGCATAGACTGAAAGTAGGTGAGCAGATCACGCTCCTGCGTGCAAAGGATCATTCCCCTCTGAACTCAGGTCACATCGGGAAGATTTCTGTTAACAGCAGTCCTCTGTCAGATTCAGAGAGGTTACACAGAAGCATTTACTGTAACCTCTTAAGGCAGCTGTAAACTCGGGGTGCTACGCGGCAGTAAGCATGCTCCCCACCCTGGGTGGTGGCCAGGAGAGCAAGGATCAGTCTGGAAAAATCCACACCCAGCTTCCCCTAAATGAAAAAAAGGTGATTTTATTTCCTGTAGTTAGTAGATACTTGCAGTCAATGCAGAGGAAAGGATAGGTTTGCTGGGTTTTTTCTTTTTAACTGAATCCTAATTCAGTGTTAAGGATTTGAGAACTTTGACTAAAAACCTGTGGTGATCTCCATGAGTTTACACAGTCTAATGCCTTGTTTCTAAACCCCAAGACGTAAAGGATGTTTTAAAAAATGTTCTTCTCCTAATCACAACACCACATCCATGAGGTTTTTTGGGGGGGGGAGGTGTTGTGGTGGGTGTTTGTTTTTAATGTGAATAGCCAGCTTTTGTTTTACTTTGTTTCAGGATAAGAGTAATGGAACCATCATGAATTTATCTCTGACTTCTGTTGAATGAAAAAGTGAGGGCCTGGTTAAAAACATTTTTAACTCATATTTAATGGATTGATCTACTGAAAAGATATGTAGGTGAGAACTGCTTTGTACTTTAATGGCAGCAGCCATAAATGTTAACCTGAGCCCAGGCAGAACAACGTGAAGAAAGTTCAAAAGACAAAGTTCAGAACATCTGCTTACCTGTTAAAGGGCTTCCATACATGTGCTTCTGCTCCTGCAAAAAACAGAGAGATCTTGAGTTTCTTTTCACTTGTATAGGTCTTACACAGAGAAAGCATTATTTGGTATATCCCTGGAAGTGTTCAAGGCCAGGGTGGATGAGGTTTTGAGCAACCTGGTCCAGTGGAAGGTGTCCCTGCCCATGGCAGGGGGGTTGGAACTAGATGGTCTTTAAGGTCCCTTCTGACCCAAACCATTCTGTGATTCTATGAAATATACTGTTAATGGAACAAATGGTACTGAAAGATCAGGCAACTCTAATGATTGTAGTCACATCATTAACTGTGTATTAAAATTATTTCTGGTGTTTAATTTATTATGTTTGACTTTTAAAATGGGTTCCTATTGCCAGACTGAGTCAGAACACAAACTGGCAGCAAACAGGACCTACTATAGGTACACCAGAAAAAGATGAAGTATTTCCAAGAACAAGACTGCCGGTTTTCTACGTACTCTGTTCTCAGTACTTCAAGGGTTATTACAAACCATGATAATGACAATTCAACCTGCATTTTCGCATTGCTTTAAGGAAGTGTCAAGGTAAAGCAGGTTTAAACAATTGGAAGTCAAATGACATGTTACAAGCTCACATCAAAACTACTTTAAATCAGTGCTCCTGTAAATGGTTACTGCAATGCTCAAGAATCAAAAGTAGCCTGAGCTGATCCTGGCTATATCACTTAGTTTGCCTCCTTTGTCTACTGAAAATCATCCACCTTATCTGCCTGTGCACTGGTTAGACTCAGGTGAACCTGTAATTCTATTCTCTCAACCCCCGGTGGTCTTCTAAGAAAATTTTGCCATCTGAAAGAAATAAGACTCCAATGCCTGAGCCAGCAATTATCCACAAATTGCTTTAAAAGCTAAAGGTTCTGAATATTTCTGAAAACAACTGTTCTTGTGCTAACCCACAGCTGGCCAGCGTGTCATTACCTGGTGCAACACAAGACCTTATGTGTACGGATGTGAAGCATTTCAGAGCGACAGAGGTGTCCTCATTGGCACTCACCTGGCCGTAATGACCACCAACTGACAAGTAAAACTACCTTTGAAATATGTTATCTTTTGCTTCATCTCTGACCTAAGCCGTATTTAATCATCTGTTGTTCTCTGGTATTTGAAAGAAGACTTATAGGAAAAAGCCTCTGTTCTCCTTTCTTTTTAATTCAGAGGAAATCTTGGAGCAAATCACTATTCTATTGGATAGAGGAGATTACTATGATTTCCTGGCCACTCCGCCTCCCTGCATATGCCGTGCATTTAACAGTCACAAAGCCAAAAGTAATGCAAGTGGTGTCCAAGTTTCCACAGATAACTTTGCCCAGACCTATCACCCTCTCTGGACACCAATATGAGTTTGGGTCAGCTGAGGGGAATCCCATGCTGACAGTCATGCGCAGGACTCCCTCCTGGACCAGCGTGTCCTATGAAGGAGGAAGGCTTTCAGCCCTATGCTGCTGCTTAGGCAGAGCACCCTTCTCCAAAAGCCATCCCTCCCATTTACCAACCTCATGCCGGGGTACTGGGCTGTTAATATGTGGTCTGTGGGTGCTACGGAGGGACTGCAGGAAGTGTGGACAAACTGGGTACATCTCGTGACTGAGGCTGGAGTTGGCAGCTCTGTTTACAGGGAAGATGATGGAAGAAAGTTATTAATATAATATAGCCTGAAGCCATTATAACTTTCTGTGCTGCAGAATCATTTTCCTGTGAAACAGGGAACAATTCTGGGCCTCCTGTAATCAGAAGCAACAAAACCAGAAACCACTAGGAGACTTCTCACTTCATAGCAGATGTAAGAGTGCTTTTATATTGTGCTGACTGTAAGCAACATCTACTGTACCGATCACAGACCTCCATGCGTAAAAAAGTCACAGCACCCTCCCATATACCTGCGCAGACGCAAAGCAAAAAGGGACATAACTCAGTGTTATTTCTCTGACAAGCAGAGAAATCAGAAGACTAAGTCTAAGTAGTTGTACCTAATCACCATCATTTATAT
>NW_010231504.1:0-23548 GCF_000690775.1 Eurypyga helias | reverse complement strand
GAGAGTTTTGTTGGGAGAGTTAGTTCCTGTATCCAAAATTGTAACATCTCTACACAACACAGAAAGAGATCTTAATGTACTTACAGAGCCTGACTCACCCATCTCTTAAAAATATGTTCATAATTTTTCTTAATATTTATTTCTTGAGGGCCATAAACCTCATTACCTAAGTAGCCATCATCTTTTAGCTAACAAAATTACTACAAGAATTAAAATTATCCGTGTGAGGAAGAGTTTAAAGACATTGGACCCTGACAGAGAGGATGATTCCTTGACCTAGCCCTATCATCAGAACTTTATTTAATTTCATGGTGATCCCTTTCAATGCAGTGATACAACAGGCAACACCTACAGATGCAAGGCCATACATTGTCTGAATTCTTTTTTCTCATCAGGCCATGGGTAAGATTTAAGCTCAGTGATGCAGTTCACTTTTCAGTACTTCTCAGGTCATTGGGCATGCTATAAGACATTCTCCTTCCTGCTAAACACCAGCACATTCTTAGACAACTCGTCATCCTGAAAAGCAGCTGAAACAAATAAACAGTCTGACTGAGAAGCAAAAAATAGTAAACTGACTATGGCTCAAGTAGCAATAGGTGTTTCCGGCTCTCTGCATACTGAAAGGTGTGGAGTTTTCTGCTTACTTGGGTTTTGCCAACTGCTCTAGAGGAGAAACTGAGCTCTGTCATTCGTATGTTTGCTGCTCTCATGCTACCGTTTTCAGTTCCACAGGCCTATGTTTCCACACCCGTAGACCATGGTGGAAAATCCTTATCATTTTTCCTCATTAATTGTTAATACTGGTAATAGGTCACTGGTACATGCAACTAATCAGCCTCCACTTACCTGTCCCAGGGAAAGCTTTAGTCCAAATAGGTTTCTCCATGATAAATTGGAAAGGGGACCCAAGACTCCCCCTCCAAGGACTTCTCTGAGAGATGTGTCAGGAACCTGTCATAATGTGGAACTGGATTGGGCACTGCACCATACTTTCATAGCCACTCAATTCCCTGTGGATAGCAGAGGGGAAAGTCAAAGGCTATGCCAGTCTATCCATGCCACCCCTTCACACATAAAGGGTAACCCCACTTTCAGTAGGATTCAACTCAGGGCATGGGCAATGGAAGAGTACTCCTTCCCTCTGAGTGGAAGGTGTCCCTGCCCATGGCAGGGGGTTGGAACTAGATGATCTTTAAGGTCCCTTCCAACCCTAACCATTCTATGATTCTATGATTCTATGATTCCACATCCATATTATGTTGGTAGAATATATACCTGTATAGCTCTTAAGGGTCTGGTAGCTGTTTCATATACCTGGGCCAACACCAAGGTTTCTTGTTCAGCCTAAGTATATTGATGGTTTGTTAGCACCTATGAATTACAGGCCAGGTATTAAACAGAATACGTTGGAGGGTTGCACCAACTCAGCGTGCTTGTCTCACAGAACCTCATATTAAGTCTTATTTAACTCTGAGTAAGTGCCCATGTCCCACAATCATTGCTTCTAGTTTCAGTTCTCCAAAAGATCTCAAAAAAGTCACATCCTGGCTCTCCTACAAGGGCTCATCGCATGGTGGTGCTTCCAGGCTGCAGAACCAGCCTGCTGCATTAGGTACACACACTTCTTCACATGGATCAACCATCCAGGGAATGCTGGCTTCTTCCCATCTGCTTGGGCAGCTACACAGCGCCTGTAAGCCTTGAGCTTGCTTTAGAGAGAAGCATTTTGTTACACGGGCTATATGTCTGGGAGGAGAAGGGGGCCAACTGCTAAGACTGAAATTACCCACACCCACTACTATTCCTCTAATCTTTTTTTCCATGGTACTTAGGAGTTGGGAAGAATTTTATGATTTCCTCAGTGCACTGACAGCCAGCTCTGCAAGAACATGTGATGACACCTAATGTTCTTTCTTGGTCAGGTGTGTTTGGATTAGTTGTACACAGATGGAAGAAAAGCCATACAAATTTCAGCTGTGTTGTGGCTTAACCCGAGCCAGCAACTAAGCACCACACAGCTGCTCGATCACCACCGCCCTCCCCAACTGAAAATAAATTAAATAATGATACTAATAATACTAACAATGCTAATATTGCTGCTAATAATATGTAATGAAAATAATGGAGAAAAAAACTAATTATACAACTGCTCAGTACACATCTACTGACACCCAGCCAGTCCCTGAGCAGCAACAGCCAGAGCCCAAGAGACCCGAGACTAGATCTCCATCCCACTTCCTCCAGCTTATATACCGAGCATGATGTTTGATGGTGTGAGATGTCCCTCTGGTCAGTTTGGGGCAGCTGTCTGGGCTGTGACCCCTCCCAATATCTTGTAGAGAAGAAGCTGGGAACACAGGGGCAGTATCAGAAACTGAAAAAGTCCTTGATTTGGTATAAACATTGGTTAGCAACAACTAAAACCGTTAGTTTGTTATCAATATTCTTCTCAGCACAAATCCAAAACAGCCTCATAATAGCTCCTGTGAGGAAAATTAACTCTATCCCAATCAAAACCAGCACAAGCTGCGATCTTCTGATAGCGTATGATATCAGAGCACTGCATCTCATAGCCAGTGGCAGTTATTTGTGAAAGAACTTAAGAACAAGGCAAATATACAGCAACATATACCCTACCTGTTATCCTTCTGGATTTTGGAAGTCTGCAGTTTAGAGACTTTGCAAGCCCAGGGTCTGCATGCAGTCTTTCAGGTTAAGTAGTCCCTGACTTCCACCTCATGATCTTAGATATCCCAGTCTTTTCAAAATGAATGACAAATACCTAAGCTAAAAAAAACCCATACCCTCTTCACACTAGCATGGTTTTGGTATAATGGTTGTTTGCTGTGGAAGATAGGCATTATTTCACACTATCTACTCTGTGACCTAATTAAGAAGAAAGCAGGGGTGTGTGAAGAAAAGGAAGGGATGAGTGATGTCTGTCTGCAGATGAGTTAATCTAAGTCAAGCCAAGCATCTTCAGCCTTCCAAGGATGATGGCACTCAGAGTTGTGGTCAACAGCTCGATGTCTGAGTGGAGACCAGTGACAAGCAGCATTCCTCTGGGACTGGTATTGGGACCAGTGCTGTTCAACATCTTTGTCAGAGACATGGATGGTGGGATCAAGTGCAGCCTCAGCAAGTTTGCTGATGACACCAAGCTGTGTGGTGTGGTTGACATGCTGGAGGGAAGGGATGACATCGACATCCAGAGGGACCTCGTCAGGCTGGAGAGATGGACCACGGCCAACCTCATGGAGTTCAACAAGGCCAAGTGCAAGGTCCTGCACCTGGGTCGGGGCAATCCCAAACACAAATACAGGCTGGGTGGAGAGTGGATAGAGAGCAGCCCTGAGGAGAAGGACTTGGGGGTAGTGGTTGATGAAAAACTGAACATGAGCTGGCAGTGTGCGCTGGCAGCCCAGAAAGTCAACCATATACTGGGCTGTATCCAGAGAAGTGTGGCCAGCAGGTCGAGGGAGGTGATTCTGCCCTGGTACTCTCCTCTCGTGAGACCCCACCTGGAGAACTGCATCCAGGTCTGTACCCCCAGTATAAGAAGGATATTGACTGGTTGGAGAGAGTCCAGAGAAGGCCATGAAGATGATCAGAGGGCTGGAGCACCTCTTCTATGAAGAAAGGCTGAGTGAATTGGGCTTGTTCAGCCTGGAGAAGAGAAGGCTCCAGGGAGACCTCATTGCAACTTTCCAGTACCTGAAGGGGCCTACAAGGGTGCTGGGAGAGGACTTTTTACAAGGCCCTGTAGTGATAGGACAAGGGGTAATGGGTATAAATTGAAATCAGGGAGGTTTAGATTAGATATCAGGAAGAAATTCTTCACAGAGAGGGTGGTGAGGCACTGGAACAGGTTGCCCAGAGAAGCTGTGGATGCCCCCTCCCTGGAAGTGTTCAAGGCCAGGCTGGATGTGGCTTTGAGCAACCTAGTCTAGTGCAAGGTGTCCCTGCCCATGGCAGGGGAGTTGGAACTAGATGATCTTTAAGGGCCCTACCAACCCTAACCATTCTATGATTCTAAACCATTGTATGATTTTATGATTCCATGGTTAAGAAATACAAAACAGATAAACAAAATAAGATCTTTCCAAATTACATTGAAGTTTATAAGTGAAGCTAATGAAATATCAGACTTAAGTCAGCAGATCAGAAAAGTCTTACACTGCAGCCTGTTTCTGGTTTTAGTTTCTAAGGCTCGTTTCTGAGCTCTTGCAAAAGCAAACCAGTGCCAGCACTGCTCCATGTGTCCAATCTAATTTTCTGACAGCCTTATTCCTTTTGTTCAGATCCCCATGCTGAAACTTGTGTTTTTTCTATACCCTTACAGCCTCCCAAGCCAAGCCTACATCACCTGATGCTTTGTTCACTTTTTTTCATCTTTTGTGTGACCTAGCCTACCTTGCACCTATCTCAATCTGTGTTCCACATAGGTCAAAACAGTTGCCTAGGTCACTTCCAAAGCACTGCCTGTGCCATTCCTCTGCTCACCTAGCACTCTGTCTGTCACACAAAATCTTCTTGCCTTGATTCCTAGCTTGAAAAGTCCCTGACAAATGAACCTTATGCTGTCTGCTCTATAAAAAACCTTTTCATACCCTTCTAATCCGGATTATTCTCCTGCCAACCCCTGGTCACTTTCTTCCAAGTATGGATATACACAATGGCTCTATGTTACTCATTCTAGAATAACACCCCTAAATCTACTGCTTCCTCTTCCTTCAGAGCTTACTCCATGAGAAATGGCAAGGGCAAATGGTAAGCTAAGGTCTCAGCTAATATCTGCTGTCATTTTTGTCTGCATGTACGTGATGTTCACATCACTGGCTGAGGAGAATATATTCTCATGTCATCATTGATGGATTAATTCCAAACACATCAAAGACCTTCTGTATCAGAACAACAACTGAGCTGCTCTGGGACAACCAGGAACAAAAAGCCCAGCATAAACTATGCAAGAGCTGTATACAAATTCTCTTAAGAAGAATGTGGGTGACAGGGTCAGTCTTCTAAAGATGATTAGGCTGTTCCTGAGCCTGATCATTTTTAGAGATTCCCACAATAATCACTGTTTTGAGAGACCCCGTTCATCTGACACAGTTCCCTTTTTGCTCACAGGGGCTTAGGGCTAACAAGAATGCTTAAACTATCTCAAACAGAGCTCAGTGTAGGCTCTGACACTGATACCAGTTTTACATCGGGCATGCTGACATACAGTCTCTATGATCAGCATAATGAAAACTGAAAAAAAAAATCAGTAATAACTATCAGTAGCACCCTACCCTCTTTGCAGCCCAATTATTGTTGCTTCTTATATCAACAATCTATTATCTCCTGTGACATGCTGAAGTCAAGACAAAGAGAGACAAATATAACTTCACAAAGTTTTAATTTTACTGCCTCCCCCAAGAATGGCTCAAAAAGCAGAACTTTCACACACTCCTATAGGACCAGAGCAGAATGCCACAAGTAACACAGGAATCGTCTTCAAGTTTTTTCTATAGAGTTTTGGGGTTAAGCTTGTTCAGCTGCTATAAATGCTCCTACAATTAAATAAATGGCAAGAACAAGAATTTTCATAGAAAAAAAAAATTGTCTGTAATTTTCAGGTTAACCCATGCAAGGTTTCCCTAACTTCTGTGTAATGAGGAATTCTTAATAAGTGTTTTTCAAGAATGACATGGTTTTAGAGAATCTCAGATCTAAACATCCCCCAGGCGTTGAAGCAAATCCAAATATGTAGAAATCCAGAAATGAATGACATCGCTGAAAACCATCACTGTATTACGTTTAAAGTGGCTTGAAAATAACACACACTATGTGATAGACAAGTGCAAGAATAGGTTAGAATAGGGGAAGAAATGCAAGGCTGCCCTTGAAGAGGGGTCAAAGTTTGCATTGGCATTACCTTCCAATCGTACTTCTTGGCCTGCATACAATAAAACTGGGGCAGGGAGGAAGACATACCAGAACAGGAGCTAGGCACAGAAATCTAAGTATCTGAAAGTGGAAATATGTCTTGCTGTAGAGTTTGGTATTTCTAATTTTGTCAACAAAAACCCTGCCTCAGGAATCAGGCAAGTTTGATCTTGCTAGCTGTATGGACAACATCTTTGTGCCTGTAGAAAAGGTCATCCACACACAGTTGAGATGAACTTGTTTGGCAAACACGAAAACTGCCCACATCCTCACATGTGATTTCACCTGAATTACTTCAGCAAAGGAACAGACTTACATTTTTTCCCCTTTTCAAACACTAAATATCTTCCTCCTGCTTTTGAACAGGATAAAATGCAGAGGTGTTAAAAATAAATAACTAACTAAATAAAGCTGTCCCCAGCTCCCACTACGCACCCATTCCCAGGGTGTGACTGGCCATTTCATAATCAGGAAACATGTGAACACTTGGAGGGGGAACAAACAAGATCTCATGAGATTGCAAGCTTCTTCCAAAGGCTTAAATACACTTTAATAGAATCTGAAGAGACAAGAGACCTCCAGCCATCTTGAGCTCTACCCTTCACTGGTTTCTGACTCAACTTGTTTAGGTGCTGTCTTCAAAAAGAGGAAGAGAATGCACCCATGTGGACAACTCAATTCCATTACGTGCCATGTCTCAGCTTGAAAATGATTTTTTTTTTCTTGCTGCAGAACATCTCAGTTGGCATTTCCCTGCTTCATGAGATTAATTAAAACAACCCTATAGCAAACTACATCTAAGCCAACTCAACTACGTGGGTTTAGGGTTTTTTTCGTATTATTATTTTTCCCCTGAACTGACATTTACTTCTTTCATTATACCATAGTCACAAAATCTTCTTTTACCTCTTTTTAATGAGTCAGACCCGTCTGCCCTTACTCTAGCAAAACTTTCCTCTGTTCCACAGAGCCCTGGAAGAACATTGCTAAACCTTCTCGGAGGCCATTCATTTATATCTCTATTCAAACCAGCCTGAGCCACACTTATTGCTCACACCCCTTGAGTGCTTGTGTGCCTGAGAGTTAGTTATTAGCACAATCCCCACATCGAAGGTACCAGCATGTGTGAATGCTCAATTCTCCCCTTGCCTTCCACTTTGCCATCCAAGTAACTCAATAATTAGCATTCTGCTTGCAGCATCAGGAGGCAGAAATACTTATGGGTTAGAACAGCTGAGCAAAACAGAGCAGATGCAAAGACACAGAGTGAGAGAGATTTTGCACAAGAGAACTTGCCCGTTAACAAATCTGCGTGAAAAAGAGCAAACCATTTGGAGGCCACGTGAGATGCATTATCCACCCTTTCTGCCTCACATTTCATGCCTGTACTGCCTGAGTAAGATACTCATTAATCCCAGGATCCCGAGTTTGGCAATTTTAGCTGATGGGTGAATTGTCATAAAAGTCTCCTGTCAGCTGCTATTTGCAGTGATTGCGCTATGAGCTTGACATGCGTTGCATTGTTCAGGCTGGTTTTGTTCTTTTATTTTGCTTGGGCTGGCTGCCTCCTGGAACCTCTACTCTTGCCTACTTCCTGAGGATTAAAGCATGTCTTCTGGGCAAGGAGACACAGGGACCACCTGCAGATTCTGTTTATACATCCAGCCTTGTAGCCTGATTGATCTCACAATAGGACTGCATAATGTAAACACTTCATTATTCCACTAAAGGATATGTGCTGTACCACCTAAGGTCTCCCCCAACCAAGAGTCAGTTTTAGATGGTGAAAATCTGCTAAGCCACACCAAAAGAAGCTAAACAAAGGAAAATCTATCCTAGCGACATTTTTAAGTCTCTAAGTTAAACTAATTAAACGTTACTAAGTTGGAAACTTTACCCTACCCCTTTACTCCAGGATTTTGCCATCAAGCCTCATCAGTGCTCAGGACCGATGCTCCTGATGCACTGTTTCATCAGTGTGCTTAATAACAACCAAACCACAGATTATCAATGGGATTTATTCCTGCTCTGGGACTAAGACGACGTGAATTCAGCCTCCAGAACTTCTTTCTCTGAGAAGGGGACTGGTGGGAGACAGAGGCCCAGTTTTGGCTCTGCCTGGGCTCCACCTAGAGAGAAATGGGAGCCAGAGGAGACACCTCTCCTTGGCTGTTTTCAATACAGCACCTATTAACACCACCACATCCCAACCCAGCACAGTAGAGGAACAAGGGGAGAAGGTGGGGGAACCTTTTCTATTCCTCACAAACCACAGAAGCAAAGAGCATCAACACTTCTAAATGTCTCCTACAGGAATTTTGTGTTGGTATTTCCTTTTGACAGAGGACAAATTGAGAAAGAGAGGCCAATGCCCACGCCCGGATTTTTCAGGAGGGGAGAGGGGGAGGGTAGCAATACTAGACTGTACCTGAACCAGCACCAAGCAGAGCTCACTTCTTACTGTACTGAGCCTTATATCACCTTTCCCCCTCTGTTAAAATGCCTCCTCCTAGAGCAAAAGGACAAGTCAAGGGCAGAGTCATGGCCATAACATTGCATCTCCTGGGAGAGGAGGATTTAGCTCTTACGAGTATTTCAACATCGTTCTTGTGGTTTATTTCCCTTTGGGATTTATTTGTTGGTTGTTTTGTTTATTTAACAGCATTAATTAAAAACTAAAGGCACACCCAGCTAAAGCGAGGAGCGGTAATCTGAGGAACTACCCAAGTTCCTCAGAAGGGAGGAGAAGTTTACCCTGAATTTATCTAGGTAGCTATAAATAATAAAAGAAAAGAAAAATATGGAGTATGTCAATGTCTGCAATGCACTCTGCACACATCTCAGACTGCTTCTGAAAGCATAAGCTAAAATGATAGACCTTAATTGGGCTTTAAACAAAACAGCCCATTTTGATTAGCAAGCAAGGCATGAACATGCACAGATTGTCAGTGTATCTGTTGAACTGGGCATTCACAGCTTCAGTACAAAAAGCAACCATAAGGTCTTGATTGAATAAAAGACATAAGCAATGCATGTAAGCACTTACTAAGGTCAATGACACTTAAAACACATACATACTTGCATGCTTTACAGAATCAAAGCTTGATTGTTCAGCAAATTGCAATAGGTTGGTGTTTATACCAAGCAGATTATCAACTGAAATGCATTTCTTTTTAAAAAATATCTGCTCCAGATCACACAGTAGGCCTTCAACAAGATGATCTGTGAAACTTTAGAGTGCCTGAGTCTGTCTGAAAAATGGATGTCATTACCCTGCTGGCTAGCGCTGACACTCATTTT
This sequence comes from Eurypyga helias, assembly GCF_000690775.1. Classification (NCBI taxonomy): domain Eukaryota; kingdom Metazoa; phylum Chordata; class Aves; order Eurypygiformes; family Eurypygidae; genus Eurypyga; species Eurypyga helias. The sequence continues at coordinate 14,314 of NW_010231504.1, read as the reverse complement.
TTATGATGGGCACCTAAATTTAATTCCCTAAATTCACATTCAGATTAATAAACAGGAATATTTTGAATCTCTGAGATCACACTTAGATCATTCCTGTCCTAAAAGTAGGTTCTGGTCCGTCCAGTCAAGACTCACAAGAAGAAAAATAAAAAGACACTTTGGAATTGGAGGGGGGAAAAAAAAAATTCAGAATCTATGTAAAAGAACCTATTCATCAGAAGAAAAACATTATTTACATTTGACAGAGGACAGATACAGCCAAGACTTTAAACATGGCACCAGCACTGGTCCAGGAAGGATTTCTGCCTGCAGGCTTTGATAGATAAAGCAGCTTTAAAAAAAATGCTCTAAGCTAGAGTTTTCTCTGAATTTCTCTTAGTAAACTTTAACCTTAGATGTTTCTTTTTATATACAAAACTATACAGTTTATCCTGTCTTTACCAGCAACATATTGGAGGAACAGCTTCTCACTGTGTGAATTGTGCCCTGATTTTATTTGAAAGAAAGTCTCTATTGTAAGAAAATAAACTGAAGCTGACTCTAAATTCCTATATGCATTGTGCTGCCTCTCCCTCCTTTAAATTAAGGAAAGTTAAAAACTATTTAAACCAAGAGCAAGACCAATCTCTTATTTTTAACAAAACTCACCAAAACATGAAATCCCAACTTCCCCGCAGCCGAATCCCTTGCTAGGTCAGGCCTGCTCCTGCCACTGCATGCACCCAGCTGTTACTCACCCCCATTGCTACAGAAGCAAGGTGTTTTCTCCCAAACCCTGCTAGCACTGTTCAAACACAGAGCCAAAACAGCATCTCTCCTTTAAAACTTTGCATCCTTACCCAACAGAACACACTTTACATTTTAAAAGGCACACGTGCTGCCTGCAGAGAAGAGGACTGCTGTGCAGAGATACTAAGAGCGGTCTGTAGAAGTCAGCTCTTCTTCCTGCACCCGCCCCAGCAGGGCTCAGGAGAACCTCGTCAAGCCATTTGGGCTCTCCAGGCCTTGGCTTCTCCCTCTGTGAGCTGATGGGTGAGTACCTCAGCACCATAGAGGAGGCTGACAAGGCCGTAGGATACCTAAGAGAACCCAAAATCTCCTGCACAATAGAAATTCCTTTTAGGGAATAGGTCTGTAGAGCTTAATAGAGATTTATTTATTTTTAAGAGTTGCATAGCTATAATACATTTCATTCTGACTAATGTGTCCAGACTTGTTCTTCATGGTCTTTTCTTATGCCCAATAGCTTTTCTTTTAACCTGCTTTCTTTTAAAGAAACTTTCCCACCCTTTTAGTGCCTGTCTCTGCAATCCCAAAGCAGATACATTTTGATTTATGATCTCTCCTAAATTTGCAGCAGCAGAGAGTAAAAAAGATATATTCTCTGTCAAGCAAAGAAACCCTAGCTTATCGCTTTCCCTTCTTTTCCCCCGACACGGAGTGCTGGCGGAGCCGGTCAGCAGAGCTGCCCATCCCAGCCCCGTGCGACACAGGGCAGAAGGAGCAGTGCTGCCGAGTTGGCAGCCTGTGTTGGAACAGCATCCCTCTTACAGCACGCATCTGGAGGAACCACTGGAAATCCAAATCTGTGGAACATCAGCGTTATTAAAGATGAAGCTAAGCTACAGGTTTGTAATCCAAATCTGAATTTATTTCCAAATTGAAGAACCAGGGACTTGTTGCAACGTTTTTATAGAAACAAAGAGCCATGAGGTTTTGATCTGAATCCGAAAACTCAGGCGTGTTCAGAGCCCGGCTTTTGGTTTGGGCCCTGTGCCTAATCACAGCTGGTTATAAAGTGATTACTCAGCACTGCTTGTCCAGTTCATTCATCTTGTGGCCTCTTTACTACTTCTGTGCTGTTACGGATACTTGGCATCCTTTACCTGTTTATGTCTGTGATCAGGTAAATGTATTTTTGCTTTCATGAAAAGGAGCTAAAATGTTGGATGGGGGTTGGGGGTGATGACCTCAAACATTTCAGTATCTCCGTTCTGCCATCCACAGAGAGCCGCAAAATGTAGGTGTTCTGTGCAAAAGCAGAGTTCCTTAGTCGCTTGAAGTGAGCTGCTACTGCTGTGTACCACACAGTTTTTCTTTGTTGGTGCTACCACTTTATAGTGTTCAAAAATAACCCAAACAGGTTAGGTAGTAACCGAGATATTATCTGAGTAAATTTCACCTCAGGGGATTCCTTCAGAGTCAAAAATGTTTTAGTCTGTCTGCACAAATGTGGCCGCAAGGAAGATTTTACAAGCAAACAAGTTGAACGGCACAAAAAAGCAGGCAAACATAGAAAGGAGGGGGAAAGGAACAGAAAAAATTGTGACACATTTTAGTAGCTATGTTTTTTAATACCTTAGCCCTCATGTTTGTCTGTCTCTGCAAAAAAAAAAAAAAGAAAATACATCTAGGCTTTTGTAAAAATGACAGCTTGCTTGTTTTGGTTTTGTAAGAGGCACAGGCAGGTCCAAACAAAAATCCCAGAACCAAACACCATTTGTGGTAGGAAGAATCAAACTCCCAGAATACAAGCACTCCTTTAATTTGAGTACTTTACAATCCAAATCCTCTTGTGTCTCTGGATTACACTGCTGGGCATTGTCTGACCATAAAGCCAATTTAATTTTCCAGGGCACGAATGATCTTTCAGTGCTTTTGAGTTGATCTAGAGAATTTTACACTGCTTACTTCTTCCACTGCCAGTTTAATAAGGAAAATAACTTAAGCCAGAGGTGTCTATGTCCCTTGGTAACCTTGATCTGCATATATAGCCTCTTGTGTTCATGGCAGCCTGGTTTAAGCTACAAGAGAGACAGGCAGCTCATTGTCTCTCCGTCTTCTGACCCCCACCCTTTCCATATCTGCAGATCCCACCTTCTTCCCCCCTCATAAGCAAGACTCAAAATGTTAGGACACTCATACACATAAACTATATGGGTGCTCATACACTTTGGTATTTGAAATGCAGATAGGAATTAACATTGATTTTCCCAGCCATGTCTCTTCATAGTAGTAGAACTGAGCAAGAAACCTACCTGTGAACTCAGATACAGTATTATACCAGCAGATTTGGTTCATATTATATACAAACTATCTCATATGTGCATTGTGAGCTCTTATTATCCTAACAGCACAAAATAAAAATGAAGAAATATGGAACACATTTTGGCATGACTCCCTTCCTATCTTCTTTTCACATGCATGCTGATACTAAGAAATATTTTTTTCTTCACCTATATATGCATAGGCACTAATGCTCATATACAGGCAGGTAGGCAAATAAGTAAGTGTATGTGTCTCTCAGTTTATCTAGAATTCATAATTACTATGTTATACTGCATATATATTTTAAATACCCTCAATATGTACTACATGTATGTAACATATCGATGTAAGTATTTGCCCACAAATTAATATATGTTGTACTATGTTTAAACATGTCTAAACATGCCATGCTAAAAACATTTTGCCTACTGTCCTACTGTCTCTTGTAGGTTTCAGAATGTAACAAATCAAAGGGGGAAATGAGAGAAAAAGGGCGTTTTAACATTAATCCCCTAACACTTCACTAGCCAACCAGGACAGATGAACAAAGCCACAGGATTAACACAACCAGCCGTACAACTCTGGCTGCACAAATTTCACTGCAAGCTGATGTTAGGCACAGTTTTGTAGCCAACTCGTTTCCACTCTCCACATTTAGTTTAGTATTGTGTATAGGGTACACCAGCCTTTGCAAAGAACTTCTGGACTAACTATGCCACTAAATAGACAGCAAGAGAAATTCAGCATTATAGTACTATCAGAATTACTTGTGGCTAGCCATTCACAGATAAAAAATGCTGAAAAGTATTTGTTCCTGATAAACATTGACCAACACAATAAGCAAACTTGTTAAAAATCTAGTTCTTCACTGCATTTCTCCAAATCACTGACTTCATCAGGCCTGCACCAAAGCTCAATTGTATTAACATACTTATGAATCAAGCCCAAGACAAGTTCAGAGAGAAAAAGATAAGCAGAGGCCACTGACTTGTCCCAGAGGGTCCTAGCTGGGTGTTGTGAGCCCAAATGAAGCCTGGGAGGAGGTGAAGAGGGGAGCAGCATGGGTGATCAACAGCCCAGTGCTCCCTCCCCAACCCTGTTTTTGTTAGCAGCAGTCACAGCCTGTGAGCAGGACTCTAACCCACACACAGCTGGGATATTGACACTATTCTAGTACATTAGTCCAAGCAGTTTGGGGAAGTGATGTAAATAACCCCATTGTATAGATGAGGAAATAAAGTATGCATGGACAAAACACTTCACCGTGAGGCCAGGAGATGTAAAGATTAAAAGAAAAAGGGTGATGTCACTACCTTAGGTTGAGATTTTTCAGTAGTGAAAGATCAGTGGGCTACTCTGCTGTTAGTTAGATAGGCATAGACCTCCAGGAGACCCCCAGAAATCACATGGGCCATTTCAGTACTCCAAGGTGGAATTATTTCCTAGATATATTTCTCTATGTCTATTCCTAAAGGCATCCAAATATGACCCACAGCCAGACCTCTTCCAGTGCATCGGTACACTTTATTCTCTATGGTAGGTACATTCACAAATTCTACATTCGCTTCAATTTCTAGCTTTCTTTCAAAAGGTGTATCTGCTCCCAGGGGCTAGTTTTGTATCCCTTCAGAACATGACAAATAATAAACTGGTGAGCAGGACCAAAAAGAGAAAAACAACCCAGCTCTCTGTGAATTACACAAATGGATTTCTTCATTGTCTAAAAATGCTTTTGTCCTTTTAAACTTCACCCACCAGTCATTCTTGTCCCTAGGAAATAGTTACTCTGAGAATTTATGTATATCTGTATATATATATAAAAGACCATGCTTTTGTTATTCTTAATTTTTCATGCTACCTAAGGGGATGGTGAATTCTTGGTTGTTTACCTGGGTTTCATAACAGTAAGGTCAGAGCAATGGGTACAGACAGCAATGAGTACCAGCTACTGTCTATGCATTCATTATCCTGTCCTTTTATTATAAGCTTATTTTTCAGAGTAAAGCATCCTGAGACAAATCTGTTACCTGGATATGAGATGTAGATTGATTCCCCAGCAGCACTGAAGCTACTTTAGATTTTCATCCAGGGAAATGACAGAAACTGGGCTCTAATTTTGAGCTGGCATCTACCCCCATCTGTGATAACTGCGAGAGAAACAGTGGTAAAATACATTGATGTTTCCCAAGGTGTAGGGAGTTGCTCAGTGTGAATTAGAGCTATGCCCTCACCAGAGAAGCAGCCTTGCTTAAAGATCAGAGCAATGCATTGAAAACTTCTGCAAAGCAAAATACCATTGTATGTTCAGAGTGGAACTACAATGGCAACCCTACCCTATTCAGAGAGAAAACTTAGAGACATCAGCACCATGATGGGATTTCTCCTTAAAGCTGAAGGGCCCAGAAAGGACATCTTCAGCCCTACTTTGTTCCTCTGTACTTTTTCTGTAACAATGAAGCAATATTTGAAAGCGTTACTAAATCTGGAAAGACTTCGGGTCCTCCAAGCAGCCCTTAGAAGACCCTCAGAGTTACAATGGGGTCCACTCCTGTCTTCTCACATAAACTATCTGCCTGGCAAACACCTCTTACTTCTGCCTATTGATCCAATTACAGTTTTCAGGGACATGGTTGAGAGTGGGTCCAGCAGCAGGGGTTCCTCCAGCACAAAACCTGTAGTGGCTCCAGCCAACAGGGTGAGGAGGCAGCGGTACTCTGAAAGCCTCACCACTGAGGCTCAACCACCACCTTCATGGAGGTAAAGCTTCCTGAACCAGTTCAAAAAAGCAAAGGGTGGTTGTCAAGGACAGCTGTCAGGCAGCAGTCTGCAGGCAAGTAAAACTTTTCGTATTTGCAAAGCCTCACGTGTGAACAGTTTCATTCATCTGGGATAAAGTTAAATAGGTGCTAGATTATGTTTGAAATATGTCCAAGGTGGTTTACCTGAATGGTATTCATGTCAACAGAGTTTTATCACCTCTAAATTGTTTTTATTTGCCTACTCATAAACTGTTCCTGGGAGTGTTTATGGTTTATTTAAAGGCCAGTGGTTTTGGGACAAGTTGTACAGAATTGCAGGGTTTTCTTTGCATTTCCTTGATCGGCTTCACCAACTACACAGAATCGAGAAGGTCTGTCTAGATCTGACCAACGGTAACAGAAAAGCCTTTTCTCCAGTGTCTGACGGGGACAGCTACAAGGCCTTATCATGTGGTTATTTGGAAGTATTGCCATTCTGCTATTGCAAAACACACAGCCTGACACAGCTATCAAATAATTTTACTAGCTCAATCTATAGACATAATTTTGAGCCAGAAATATTTCTTGCAAATGGCATTATGTAGAAAAGATGGAGAAGTCCTGCTCTGCTGCCACTGAGCTAAGCTTAAATGTTGTGTTCATCTACAGCACATCTCTAGAAAGGCAGCTGGTCTCACAGTCTTGATTTGGCCATTTCTGGGGAGAGTTCAGCACTGTCCTGAAAATTTTTGGTCATCAGATTCCTTCAATCACAGAAGAATATATAAAAGTCTTTCCCAGAGATTTCCCACTTCCCCATCCCCACAGGTCTTTTCTCGGTCTTCTCTGGCCTCATTCTGTTTTTCAACTTTCTTTTGGATTGTGAGCTGCAGGAGAAGACATCGCATTCCGTGTGGCCTTCACCAAGGTAAAAATAAGCCTTAGGCTCCTGTTTACTTCACCTGCCTCTTTATTACATTCAAAAGCTGCCTTAATCCTTTTGGCCACGATACCAGCCTAGGAAAGCCTCAGAAGTAGGTTGCCTGCTGATCTGAAATCCTCTCTAGAACCACTCTCTTCCAGAATACCTTTGTATGCCACCGGATCCCTTTCATAGGCATGGCCCGCACTTCTTGTTCCCAGGTGCATCCATTTGCATTCACCTGCATTGAGGTGAAAGGCTGTTTCCTGAGAAACCTGAACTGTTCTACAATCCTTGTCCTCCTTAAAACATAGCCACAGCTTCCTGTGTTACGCTGCACACTCACAGAATGCACAAGGGCTGTCTCATCGTTTTGGAAACGATTGGTTTATTTTGCATTTAGACTAAATAACCAAGCCAGCATAGGCCTCCATTACACTGAAGCAACAGCCCTGATGTCTCAACGAAATCAAGCTGTAGCCTACTATCATTGTGACTCAGTGAGCAGTAAACATCGAAGCTAATGCTTGTGTGCAGAGGAACATGTTTGCTAGAAACAGAGCCTCTTGCGTGCGTCGTGCATATTTTACAAACACGTCACCGTGGAACTTAATGGTCTCACATGATCACTCCCAACAAAGATTGCTCTTCTCTCACTGGCCCATTTGCACTGGCACCTCTTTGGTTTCAAAGCTTCATTAGAAACACAGAAGGAAGTTTTGAAACACTTTGAGTCACTGTGAACGTCTGTGCTGAGCAGCAGCTATTCTTACTGATTTCAAAAGGGAAAAGCTGCCAGCTCCTGACCACTGGACTGCCCTGACCAGCAGCAGCACGGCCAGCACAGGTGTGACGGCGAGGCTGTGGCTGCCATCTCACCTCCTTTTCCTGCACTCTGCAACCAGATCCTGGTACATCACAGATGGACACGTCCATGGAAACGTGATGGCAAAGAATTCAAAGTTAAATTACTCAATCCTGAACCAAAATCCTGAAATTTTCCAGAATAGTTTAAATAAAGCACCCTTTCATTTTGATTAATTATTTTCCTCTCTTGGAAAATTCCTTGGTACTTATCCCGTTTTGCAGGTTACCAGAAGGAATCAAATTCAGTGAGTTTTCTAATACCCTCTCACTGAAGTAGAGGCCAGCACACTCCATTAACAGTAAGGGTTCTTTTGTGCCAATTGCCGTAGACAACAGATCTCAGACAATGCCTTCTGTCCTTACAGAACATCTATTCACATCCTTGAACATACAAAAAAGCAAATGAAAAGGAACAGAAAATGATCACATGAACACAACCTTTCAGGATCTCACAAGACTGTTTTTTTCAATAATAGCCTAACTCCATTGAGAAAAAAATTCCAATTGTAAGTGGTTTTGTCAATGGTGGGAGTTAGCAGGGAAGACAAGGAGCTCAGCTTTAGCCAGGTTAAACAATAACCTGCTACTATTTGCGGCTGGATCCCAGAGGGCCAAAGAAATTAACTCGTGGTTAGTTAAATAATAGTTTTATTAAAACAGTGATCAGATCAAATAACTGGCATGTATGTGCAGGAAGTCTTTCAAAATACTCAGGTCCTGCAAAAAAGTTAGATCAAGAAAATGTCTTTTACATGTCTGATCCCTGAAGTAACTGAAACCTGTAGAAATTGGATGCCTTAAAAAGAAAAAGATTTTTTTAAACCTTAATCCCGACATTCTCTCCTAAGAATAACACAGTTCTCTACTTTCAGTGTTTTCTCTTCGTGCAGATGTTTTCATTCCCTTGTTACAGTAGAGACTTTTTTTTTTTTCCCTCTGACCACAGTTCTCTTTCAGCCTTTTTATTTCTCTTTTTAAAAATAAAATCATGAGAGAGGTCTAAAGCTGTGTGGTTTCACATCCCCCAGTTGAGTTGCCCAGTGAAAGGAGCAAGCAACTGGAGGAGTGCTGACAGAAGGACAAGCCTCCAGATACCCCACAAGTTACGGACAACCACAGCTGTAGAAGTGCAGGTGAGAGCCACCGCAGGTACAGCTCCTAAAGGTACCTAGCTCCTTTTTTGTGCCACCATGGGTTCACGAGCCACCTTTGCACATTCACACATTTGCAGGCGAGAAGAGCAAAATCAGTCCCAAGTCATCGTACCGCATCTGGACGATGAGACCGGACCGAGAGCAGCACGGCTACCTCGATCCCGGCTTGTCACAAGGAGCACTGCCATGGGCTTGGTGACTACAGGGTCAGGTCTACGGTGAAATTGCACTGAGCAAGGTTACCAGCTTTGGTATGAGAGGATGGTGGCTTATGGAGAAGACTGTGCCTGAAAAGGGCCAAATTACCTCACAGGGTTCAACGAGAGTGCACAAAGGCAGGGTGCCTGCAGGCAGTCTTTGGCCCCTATTCTCTACGCTTCTGATCCATGAGACTAATTGTCCAGTGGATGCTTTGTGACTTTCGGGGTTTGGGAAGGCGGCTCGAGGTACTGAGAGCTGTTTATACAATGCACAGCACAAGTGGATGCTGTCAGCAAAGCAACGCATGTTCAAAGAGAACAGCAACATAAAGCAACCAAATTCTTCAAAACGGAGAGTTTTCTTAAGTGTAAGCACATTCACACACTTGTGACAGATACCCACGTAAAGGTGAATCACTGCCCCTAACCTGCGCTTGCATCTATCAGTTTGCATTATATTCAGGTAGCGGTGAACACTGCCTTTTGGGTGGGTAGAGTGTTCTTGGTGAGCTTTTTGGATGAAGGGCAGGTAAAAACTTGCTACGTCTTGTATCCAAGATTCGAGTATTTACCTGTTGAAGTCCTGCATATTAAGGCCCACGCATTTACTCTGCAACACAACATGGAATTTTAATGAATTCACAGACTCTAAAGGCCCCCACCCACCTCTTCTCAAGCAACTGAAATTCCCTGCGTTCCTCTCAGCTGTGCCTACTCTGCATGCAATGGCAGCAGATCTGCCTGGGACCTCCTAATAAACACAGAGAAGTGACAGATACTTCCAGGTGTCATCTCAGACAAAGCAGAAAATATCCTTCCTCTCTCAAAGCACAAGAGGGTCAAAAAATAACTCTCAGTTCTCCCCTCCCGTGACAAGCCTATAGGGCATTAAGGTATACTGCATTACAAGCCAGGCTTGATCACTTTAATCTTCCCACTGAAGAAACCACTCTTGCTCAAACACAAAATGTATGTGGACATAATCAACTGTTTATCTAAAGGAAAAATCAAAACCAGCAGTGAGGCAGCCTTTTGCAGAGCCTTGAACAGATTTACTGTGCTGCACATCATCCCCCTCCCAGGGGAAAAGCAGTGCAAATAGAAGCTAACTCCCAGTATGTAGCAGAATCTGGTTTTACAACTGAAGCTGTAAACCTCCAGGTATAAAGTTTTGTCTTGGCCCAAGGGGAGGGACTATGCTGCCCACCAGAGAAAGAGAGAGAGGCATAGACAGTTTCTATTCCAGTATCTCAAGATGTGATGAAACACTGAAAGGATAAACTCCAGATATCATCAGTCTCACATATTATCTTGACAGCTACTACTGGAAAGGAAAACAAAACATGTCGTGTGAAGACGAGAGGACAGCAGAGAAGAGGAATGAATGGGTAGCTGGGATGAAGACAAAAGATAGAAGATACAACATTAAAGCTAGTCAGTCCTTATCTGCCTCTAGCTGGAGCCCAAGGGACTCCTCCCTACACACAACAGTGCTACATCTTCTTATGCCAAGACATCCTGAGTGAATTGGCTTGACAAATCCTGTAGCAGGTAAGAGGATTTCAATTAGGATAAAATTTGACATTTCAAAGCAGGCTTCTTAAAAATACAACCCACCAATGACAGTCAAAACCAAATTTTGGATTAAGAAACATTGGATAGCTCTGTGTTCTTCTAAATCCCAGGCTCAGTATCAAAGGAGAAGGAACAGGGTGAGTAATGCATGCAAATGGATGTATTCATATTTAAGACAAATCAGAAATGCTTGTCATTAAAGAAATCCCTCAGCTGGTATCCCACCCTAGGAGCCAGGCGGTATAACTTAGCACAATAGCACTTATCCATGTTCATACTGAAAATAACCTGCTGACTACACTCCAGGACCTGGATGGCTGTTTCACTGACACACATACAGTGGTGGTGATATACAGGTATGGCATATTTTTTAAAAAGGGGCCTGTAGTGACAGGACAAGGGGTGATGGCTTTAAACTGAAAGAGGGGAGATTTAGATTGGACATCAGGAAGAAATTCTTCACAGAGAGGGTGGGGAACTCTTCCCGGAGAGGGTGGTGAGGCACTGGAACAGTTTGTCCAGAGAAGTTGTGGATGCCCCACATCTCTGGAAGTGTTCAAGGCCAGGCTGGATGAGGCTTTGAGCAATCTGACCTAGTGGAAGGTGTCCCTGCCCATGGCAGGGGGTTGGAACTAGATGGTCTTTAAGGTGTCTTCCACTTCATAGTTTTCCTGCTCTTCATCTATTCAATCAATAAGAGTTTCTAATAACAACTTCCCTGTAGTCTGAAAGGTCTCTTTTCGCTTAAATCTGCCCTTTAGCTTCCCTATTAGTCATAATTTTTCTGCCATTATGCAGCTTCTCTCTCTGTTTCACATGCTACACCGTACTAGAAGCTAAGCAAGGAGGACTGCATTTCCATGACCAGAAATACCAGTGCTTTTATCAGAGGCAGTGATTAGGTTTACCTAGATCATGCTAGATCTAGCCTCCTATATTTTCTTCCCTTTTTCTGTTACCATATGCCCTGTTCTTTCTTTTAGAATAGTAGAATAGCTGCTACCAATAGTATGCACTCCAACCAGGCTGTCCTAGCCCCTTTGTCAAAGACAGACCTACATTCTCCAGTTGAATGGTGTCTTCCTTCCCCTGTTAACTCCAAATGAAAATACTGTTCTTGAGCCTGCAATTGGGTGTATCAGTTTCTTCCAGACACTGAGATGACAATTATCCAGCCTTCCTCCAATAGCAAACTTCTTGAGTTTTTTCTCCCACTTTGGCTGAAGACATTTTGATGTCCAGGTCTTCGTTGCACTAAAAACCTGCTATGCCTGCATATTCAGAATCAGCATCTTAGCTGAAGCGGAAGCAAGGCATCTGATAAATTTCTGGGCCATGCTCAACTACTTTGCCACCGCCGCCACCCCCCTCCCCCCCATTTTTTTTATTTGACTGAAGGACCTTTTGTTATTTGTTTTAATTTCCTTTGCAGAGTCAAACTCAGTTTGACTCCTGCCAATTCTCATTTTACCCATACATTTCCTGACCTCTCACATGAAGCTTTCTTTGCTGACCTGTTCTTTTTTCTACTCCTTATTCAGCCACATCTGATAATTTTTCTCCGATGGTTTTCACTTCGCAAGATATGCCCGCTCCACACATTTATTGCATCTTTGACTCAAAGAAGAGCCAGCCTCACTTTATAATCCCATCCTCTCGAGCTCTTCAGGCTTTACCTAGTTCCTAAATGTATTAAATGCCACCCATCTGGAACTGAGAAGCTTGGCTATAGATCTGCAATTGTTTATCCTTCATTTTAACTGAAACTGAAATCACTCAAACCAAAGTTGTTTTCTACTTCATTCTATGACTTAACGGTGCTAGATCTAAAACAGTATTGTCTGTTACTGTTTCAATGACTGGCGAGCAACTCTGTTGGTTATTGCAATCAGAAATGCCTGAATGTAGCTATTTGTTCCCTTGTATTATCCAGGAAGTCAAAGCCTACCATAATGACAGACCTCTAACAAGCAAGATCTGTATCTACCAAATCCATTCTCCGAGGTCATTGGCAGATATACCACACTGCCTCAGCAATCATACTCCCCCAGAATGTCTTTGGCTCTATTAGGCTGGTTATTTAACTCATATTATCTCTCCTTATTTATCTCATTAAAGGCTTATAGTAATATCACACTGTTTACCTTTACTTCTGTTTTTCGCAAGTTAGGTATGCTCCAGGGCCTGCACTCCTGCTATTCCTCTCCTTCCTACCCTCTCCTTCAGTAACTGTTTCCAGATCTACAAACACCTACAGACCCTCCTTCCCCATCTCCTTGGGCATGTCCTTAAATATACACTTAAACTCATCACAGCATCTCCAGGTGAAACTGAAGTCCTGTGATTCACTCTTCTGGGACCTCCGTTCAGTAATATGTCATATCTGAATAGTTTCTGTAACGTACCTACTCAGGGATAATGTGCAACCAGCAACCTTCTTAGTTATCTCTGCAATAGTTTGGCCATGTCTGTTGCATCTCAGTAGTCATCTATCATTCCTTGTCAGGGTTTTTAGTTTAAAAAAAAAAAAAAGAAAAAAGAAAAAGCAGAACCCTTCTGCTCCAGGTGTCCAACCTTTAATTCCATATCTGCAAGATCTCTTTCTACCCCTAGCTCTTGGCTATTCAAGGTAATTTGTTGCCTAGTACAACCTCAGCCCTTCATTTAAGCATGATGTCCATAAACTGATTCGGGCACTGCAAACTGCAATTTATTTTGGCCTTTTTTTTTTTTTAATAATATGGCTAGCTACTCATATTTTGATTTCTGCCTCATGCTTTATTCTTTTCTTCACTATTCACATGTATTAGTGTAACTGCCCAGCAAGAGGATTTTTTTGTGTTATGACCCAATAGAAACAGCCCAGGTTACTCAGGATATCTTCACAGAGGGATAACATTTTTTACATAATATTCTTCAGCCATAATCTTCCTTATTCCTACCTTAAATCAAACATAAAAGCACTCAAGCTCTATCAACTTTCTCCCTTTAACACAAAAATAACTGTGTTTGGCAAACAGGTTGTCTATTCTCATTCTCTCCTACTTTCTGGAATTTCACCTTGCGGGAGCTCATGCAAACCATTTTTTATTGGCTTTGGTTAACATAAGTTCAAATAAACTCAACACTCAAAGCCAAACTTTCAAAAGGTGTCATATATTTTGCCTGCTTTGAACTCAAGGATTTTGCAGGCTTTGCCTGTAGATCTGCCAAGGTTAGCAAAGTTCAGAGAACCTAGCCCAAATTGCAAGGCTGTAATAAAACCTGAAATGGAGATTCATCTAGTTTGAACGTTTATGACAATTGCTTTACACAGCTACCTGCTTGGTCCTTGTAACACCCCAAAGAAAAGTGACAGGAGTGGATTTTCCAGTATTGTCACCTGGAGAAAACTGCATTGGGACTTTTAAAGAACCGTATGTTACACTACTGTTATCGTCATAGCCATCCCTGTTTCTGTTTTACAAGGAGCTGGTGCTGGTTTCAAATGAACCGCAAGTCAGAATCTGAACTCCAGTTCTCTGAATTCCCCGTGTGACTCAGTTTCATACCTGTTCTAATGACATTGTTTCCAACATGGGTCCGACCTCTCCCTCTATTTCCAAAGCCATATTAAAACATGATATCTTGCTCATGTGGCTGGCCTCATGGCATGCTTACATCATTCAAGAGATCAGTCACCTCATAAAATCACACAATGATCACATTTTTTCCCCCACAGATCTCAATCAATTACAATATTCCTGGACTACCTGCAGATTGGAGGTCAAGAAGTGAGAGTTTATATATATATATAAAATATAATACAAT
>NW_010231503.1:41079-45177 GCF_000690775.1 Eurypyga helias | reverse complement strand
CGCGGCCCGGCCTGCGTCGCCCCGGCCTGCAGCAGCCGGTGCCTCCGGCCCTTCCCCGTTTGGGTGGACCCGAGCCGTGCCGTTACTAGCGGGAGTCCCGGCGCTTCCGGGCGTGAGGGGGTCTGGTACCGAGTGGCTGCAGCGGGGACCCTCCAGTCGGACACGGAGAGGACAGAACGTGCCACGCCCGGGGGAAAACTCCCCGTCGGCTGTGTTTTCCGGGTCTTTGCCCTTCCTCGTCCGCAGGGGTTGGCAGTCGGCCGGCCGCGGGAACCTACAAGGCCTTGTAGGCGAGGGGGACTCTTCTGCTAAGGCCCCGACTTGCATTTCAAGTGTCTGCTTAGCAGTAACAAGAAGTAATGCGGTGGGACCACCTTTCTGTGCTGCTCTGTGTGCCCGTGTTCATTCCTCTCCACCCACACAGTTCAGCAAAGGAAAAGCTGGGCGTTTAGCCCCCGCTGGCTCTGCCCTTGGAAGGGAACCACTTGTAACCTTCACCACCACAACGGCTGGCGCTTCCTCTGCTGCTTTACAAGGCTGCAGAGTTCTCTGGGCCAGGTCATCTGATGCCCACTAAAGTAAGGCTCTGGGTTTGCCGGCCTGTGGAAAGTTTTGGCGGGGAGTTGAGAAGACAGAGAACAGGCTCTTTCAGATGTTTATCGCTGAGGGCTGTTTGCATGTGTTCAGTCCTCTGGAATGCCTGCAGCACAGGGAAAGCCAATGTTGGGCGTTGCAGCTTGAAGTCTTTGGTCTATAGACGTTTGGGTGGAAGAACTGTGCAAACACGGAGATGCTGCAGCACTCTCTGAAGTTTGTTGTCTGTAGCCTTGCTATTCATTTCCTCACTTCAAAAAAGAGCTTTTTTTTATTTCTTTACCCCTACTCATATTTCCCGATGAGACCAAATACAATGGAGATGTATTCCTTGTATTACCCCATCCCTGGAAGTGTTCAAGGCCAGGCTGGATGAGGCTTTGAGCAACCTGGTCTAGTGGAAGGTGTCCCTGCCCATGGCAGGGGGGTTGGAACTGGATGGTCTTTAAGGTCCCTTCCCACCCAAACCAGTCTGTGATTCTATGATTCCATGATCCTGTGACTGGATGTTTGGAGTACGAGCCTGCAAGGCAGGTTTCCTTGCTTTAACAACGTTCTGCCGGTACCGTACCTGTCTGAACGCTTTGCCGGGGCAAGCTCACCTGGATAACCTCCAGTGCTGGATTCACCGGGGCTCCTAAGGTTAACCAGGGCAAAGGTACGATGTGCCCTGCAAAGTGATCTCATAGTGATACAACAGGAGATAACGGATGTAAAATAATAAGTATTTAAGATGTTAAGTGGGACAAACAGCATGCAGAACCGCTGGAAGAGAGGAAGAAATGGCCAAGGGTCTCCTCTATCTTCTCTTCTGCAGAACAGCACATGGTTCTGCCTGTTACAGGGCATAGCAAGGTGTGTGTAATGCATCCCTTCCAAATCCTTTGAGGTATTACAAATAAATAATGGGTTAAAAAAATTACAAATTCCTGGACGTGATGCAAAGGGCAAATTAGAAACTATCTGTAACTTTCCAAATTATGGTGATAACATGGGGTTGGTGGGGACTTGATGGGGTTGTAGTTGTGCCTCCCATCGCTACATGTACGCTAGAGCGAGACTCCGGCAGCGTAGGCTGAGCGCTTGTGTTCTGGTTCCTTTCACCTTGAGCATTGGGCTAGTCACAGAACAGCCCAGTTTGGAAGGGACCTTGAAAGATCATCTGCTTCAAGGAGCACCTGGGCCAAACCCACTGATCCCACAGAACCCCTCCTGATGCACAAAGCAGAGTGGCCGAACGACGCGAAGCAGAGCTCTTCCCCTTCCCCGCTCGCTCCCTGCCGCAGCCTGTTCTGAAGTGCAGGAGCAGATGTGTTTACTGAAGGCGGGAGGGCCACGTGGGCGCAGGTGATTTGCCATGGCTGTAGCCACTGTGAAAATGGATGAACTGGCCCAGGTACCGAGGTCGCAGCTGCAGCAGCCTCCCGGATGGCCTGGGAGGTGAGTCCAGGCTGAGCGAGGACGAGCAAGTGAGTTGCCTCAAGCTCCCTCTTGCCGTGGGGCAGGGTGGGATAACCTCCGGAGAGGCTGGCCGGGGGAGGCTTGGGAGCCGTGGCTTATTTCGAGGTGAGTTTTAAGCAGGATGATGCAGACCCAGCGTGTTGTAAGGGGCCGAAATTGAACAGATCAATAGAAAACCGCTTCCCCTCCTTGTTTTCTTGGGTTGAGCTGTGTGCATAGTGCTCATCCCGTGCCTCGCGGTGTAACGGGCACCTGCTGAGATGCAGGAGCACGTCCAGCGGTCGATCACAGAACGATTCAAGAAGCCTTTATCAGTGACGTTCCATTTGAAAGGGCTGGGGAGGCCCCGGTGTGTGCTCCTGGGGCAAACAGGTCTAGTAATGGAAGAACTACGGAATATATTTGATACTGCGTGTCTCGTCCTGTCCACTGTACGCCAGAAAAAATAACCATGGGGTACAGGTGGGGCACATGAGGTCCGGGGGGTAAGAAGACGTTTCCTGTCCGTGTACGCGCGCTCCTGTTACTAACTAAGAATCTTGGCTGCTGTTCTGGAAAGAGTAAGAATTCCCTCTTCCTGCCTTTCCTCTCTACGCTGTTGGACAAGGATGGGACCTAAACCACAAGACTTCGTGCTCGTTACTTTTGCCATATGCCAAAGGAAACGGAGAAGCGTAACCTTCAGGGGGGTGTTGTGGTGAAACATCTCCCTGTTTGCTTTTTTTGTCCTAAAGAAAAACTTTCTTGTTGCCCAAAATGTCTCAAGTGTGGGAAAAGTTCCTTTTGTGCCGTGTACACGGATCTCCCGTGAGCCCTCTGTTTCTCTCTTAGGAATTCACTTGTGTGGGAAAAACCACCTGGGGGCGGGTAGCAGTTTTCCTTCTTCTTTAACCAGCTTTTCTTTTTCCCCTCCTTTTTTCCCTGGTTAATCTTAACTTTCAGTTAACACACAAAGATAAAAATCTTGGGTAACATGGGTTTTGGTAAGTGGAGTCTAATGAAATATCTCTCTCCATGTAGTAATTTCATTTATATTATGATCCGGTGTCTATCCAAAAAGTGGAGGTGTTATTAATTCTTTTAATGAGGAAGTCTTGGTTTGGATGCTCAAGAAGAACTGCTTCTATGTCTTCAGAAGTAAAAATAGTTTTAAGTATTAAATGTGGCTTTAAATAGTTCTAAGTATTTACACAGCTGTTGCCTTCGGCACTGCTCACAGCTGAGCTGTTCCAGCACACGAGATGGCTGAGGAGGATCTGGACCAGCCCAGCTGTACTGCCCAGACTGGAGAGTGAGAACATAAATAGGCAAAATAAAAGCAGAAACAAGCTGGGGTGGGGTTTTTTGTTTCTGGAAGTTTTTAAAAATGCCTAATTACTTCTTCAAAAGCCCTCAACCGGCCAGCTGCGTGTGAGAGAGGTGTCTTCTTTGTGAGTCCAGCGTCACTGCTGTAGTGCCAGCTGGTGAGATCCAGGACGGAGCAACGTGGTTGACACTGCCGTTGGGGGGAAAAGACGTCTAAACATGCTCGTTGCCTAACTCTCGCCCCCTCCGCCCCTTGCAGAATAGCCGCTGTGGGAGGGCATCACTCCGTCCATTACGCCTGTACCGTGGATATGCCACCGCCCCAGGAGAGTCTGGGTACGTCAGAGGCTTCGGAGAGGTGGGATTGCCGCTTCTGTTGCGTTGAGCGAGAGGGAATCTGCTCCTCGGTTTCACATGAGAGCGAATTGGTGGGGGGGTGGGATGTTTTTGTTGGGTAACTCGAATTCTTAGGGTTTTGTGTGTCCCTTGTTTGATGCAGTCAGGTTTGAATGAAGCTAATCACAATCAGTTTTGGGAAGGAAGGTTGTGGGTTGCTGTCCCATCCTTGGGTTGGTCATACCCATATGCTGTCAGGGGGTTGGTGGTGCTGAAAGGGATCTAAAGCGGGTGCTGGGGTGGGTGGCAGGTTCCTGGAACAGTGTGTACAACCACTCAGTGCCAGAGACTCCAACTGTTTGTTGTATGTTTGCCATGCAGTGCAATTCACATAACTTCCCT